>NW_004949107.1:5625266-5680592 GCF_000317375.1 Microtus ochrogaster | reverse complement strand
TTTAATTTAATGTTAGCTGTCGGCTTGTTGTAAATAGCTTTTATTATATTTAGGTATGACCCTTGTATCCCTAATCTCTCCAAGACCTTTATCATAAAGGGGTGTTGAATTTTTTGTCAAATGCTTTTTCAGCATCTAATGAAATGATCATATGTTTTTTTTTTCTTTCAGTTTATTTATATGGTTGGTAAAGCACTTGTAATGCTATCGTGGATTCATGAGTTCAATCCCCAGTCCCATGTAAAAGACCCAAGAGCAGCAGCACATGCCTATAAGCCCAAAGCCAGGAGGCAGAGACAGAAGGACCCCTGGGGCTCACTGGCCAGTCAGCCTAGCTGAATCCGTGAGCTCCAGGGACAGTGAGAGACCCTGCCTCAAGACAGCCGGCACCAGCACACACATGTGGACATACACAATAAAGATCAAGAAAATTAGCTATTATGAAAAGAAGACAAGCCCTTTGAACAGATACCTCCCAAAGACGCCATAAAAATGGTTACTGAGGACTTGAGAAAGCTCAAAGCAAGCGAGGGGGAGAAGGGAAGACTTCATAACCGTCCCTGGGGGTTTTGAACTTTGAAACAAAAACCAGCTGTAAATAACTAACTTCTTGAAATTTTCACAAAACTGAGTGCACAATGGTGGAGACAGGGACTCAGTGACCAAGGCCACTCTGACCCACACTAGCTGTCCTGTGGTATCAAGTGACAACTTGTAGAAGATGAAAGAACAGAGGAAGGGAGAACAGAGCACATCCACATTAGCAAATATGAAGTTGTGACATCAAGAGCCTCTCACGGCTTTTCTCCACATCTCCTAGCTGGCTGCATCCTTGTTTCCACACTGAGGGTTCTTCAGGCATGTGCTCTGAACCAATCCGTATTTGTAGCACCCTTTGCTGAGCACCCCACATGTACCCCGGAGCTAGTTCAGCCTCCAACCAGGACAGAGTGTGGTGGTTAGGGACTCTGTGAAAAGGGAAGGATTCGATGAAATGTGATGCTTTTTTTTTTTTTTAGAGATTTAATAAAATGGTTTGGACTGAAGAGGCTGTTGCCACATTTTTACATATTAAACTGTGCTTTAAACTGGAATGCAAATTTGAGTTAAAAACCCCACAATTTCCCTACCGTGGACCATCTTTTATATGGGAAAATAGATTCAAAAGTTGAGTTCCAGTGAGTCATATCCCACAACCAAGGAGATCATATCTGCTGGTGAGTAGCTGGCATAAAGAGCTGACTTACCCTTTACAAAGGCTTTATCATGGGTTAGAGAAGATGCACACTTCTTTGCTTCATCATCTGGAAGTGTCAGCTAGCCGGGCTGGCAGGGAGCCTCTGCTGCTGTCTGTCTGAGCTTTCACTGCCGGGGCTAGTGTGGCTAGCCCAGTTGACATATCCCATTTAATTCCAGACAGTGTGCAGGACAAGAGAGGAAGGCCAATTCATTGTTCTTCCTTCCGAGAGTACAGCCCAGAGGCCACACAAATGGCCTCTGTTCATCCCACACTGGCCAGAACTTTATTTCAGGATCATGCTTAGCCGTAGACGAAGTTGGAAAAATCAGACCTTACACAAACAAAGGTGTGTTCAGCTCGGGAGGCTGAGGTGACGAGAGAGAGACCTAAGCTAGAGACGTGACATTTATAGCTTCTACCAGAAGAAGCATTTGCGGACAAAAGTCACAGGAGACCACTTCCTAAATATAACCACAATAGCACAGAAACTGAAAGCAACAATAAATAAATGGGACCTCCTGAAACTGAGAAGCTTCTGTATAGCAAAGGATACAGTCAATAAGACAAAAAGGCAGAATACAGAATGAGAAAAGATCTTCACCGAACAGGGCTTTGGGGTTTGGTTGAAACGTGGTGGTACCATCCTGGAGGTTGTTCAGTTGACTCGTCCTGACTCTCCAGATAATGCTGGGATGCTGAGAAAGGTCTGGGAGAGGTGAATCAGATAGGTGACGTTAGACACAGGCAGACGGAGTGCAGCAGAGAGTGGTTTCCTGAGAAAAGCCAACATGTTTAGGTCATGAAAGTGAAAGAGACATGGTTACAACGATTCAAACTGGAAGATTACTTGGGACAAACGCCAATCCTTAGCTTTTGTAAATACAGTTTTGTGGTTACTCCTGATCGTAATCTAGATGGGTATGGAAAAGTAACTCGGTGTTTGACCCATCTTTGAGTCTCTGGGCCTATTTTTAATTTCTCCCAATGTAAACACGCTTTTAACCCCTGTGAGACTGAAACCTGGGGACTTTTGTTGTACGAGACAGAATGCATGTCAAGCGGCCAGCCCATCACTGCACCTTACCTTCACTGCTGTCTTAACTTTGCTTAGAAAATAAGCAGAAAGCCGGGCAGTGGTGGCGCACACCTTTAATCCCAGCACTCGGGAGGCAGAGGCAGGCGGATCTCTGTGAGTTTGAGACCAACCTGGTCTATAAGAGCTAGTTCCAGGACAGGCTCCAAAGCTACAGAGAAACCCTGTCTCAAAAAAAAAAAAAAAAAAAAAAGAAAGGAAGGAAGGAAGGAAGGAAGAATGGCTGAGCCTGCTGAAGATTGGCATAAAGAGAGCGGAACTGGTAATGATCAAAACATCCCTCTTCAAGACTTATTTTGTTCGTCCCTCTCTTGCTCCTTCTTTTCCTCCTAGAAACTTGCAAGGATTTAACTTTGGAGTCAATTAAAACAAATTTTACAGCAAACCATGTTTTCAACAATCTCCAGGTGGTGCTGGCCAAAGTGAATTACTATCCTGTAAAACTTAAAAATACTTCTAAATACTTTGTTTATAAACACCGAAAAGCAGACAACTCTTTCCAGAACAACTGGATGGGTTTAATAACTGAGAGTTAACAGAGAAATAACTAGCGCTTTGCCTGAACTAGTGGTTGGCCTACATGAGGAAAATTTGCATCATCTGTCTCTAAGGCGATGTGTGTGAGGTGTGAACACGGGAAACCCGGTTTTTGGAAGCAAGGCATCTGAGAGCTGGGTGATCCTGTGTATCTGCTGCAGGAAAGGGTAAGTAAAGGAAACAGTTTTTTTTTTCTCTCTTTCAAGAATTGTTAGAACATTGCTGTCTTCATGGAGCCTTACCACCTTAGCATCTTTTGACATCTCTGCCTGACTTCTAAAGAACCCATTGGAAAACATAACCAAACAGTCATGCTGTCCTGGAGAGGAGGGTGTGCCTCTGTCCGCTAGGAAATGCTTTCCTTTGTGGGGGAAGACTTTCTTTTTCTTTTGCACTTTTTTATTCAACATTTCTTTGAATGGTAGGTAGAGACTGTTCTTAAAGAACTTTGGTGGCCAGTTGATCCTATTTGAGTCGACAGATTGATTTTCTCTTCTATCTTTTTTTTTTTTGTATGAAAATCCTTTCTATGAAGATTGCACCTTTAACTAGGAACCAGTGGTTCGTCTGATGTTAAAAGGAATCTGTGTACAATGTGGGCGGCCATGGAAAGGCTGCCACACAAAGGCACAACTATCTTTCTAAAGTCACTGCCTGTTTCCTGCTTAATTTCCTTTTCCTTTTCAAAATAGTCATAGGTATCAGACAACATTTTGGATTAATGGCCTGGAAAAACTCATTATAAAATCATTTTGAATTACTCAGGGAACAGATAGAGCCTGAAACTATTGCCTTCTGCCTCCCCACCCCCAGTCCTTACCATTTTTGTCCATTCTGGACAGTTCTCAAATTTGGAATATTAATGAAAAGGTTTTGAACCTGCTTCTCCTCACCACAGTGGGGAGCTGAGCAATTGATTTTTGGACTGGCTGTTTTCTCATCTCCAAGGAAGGGAAAAGCAATAATAATTGGACAAGTTCCTTTCCAGAGTGGTAGTTTGGCTGGGAGGCTATCTGAAGTGGTTGTTTAAAACATTTTAATAGCAACATGGGTGCACTGAAGTATCGTAGCAGAAATGCAGCCAGCCACACAACTTAGTTCTTAAGACATTGCATTTTTTCATTTTATACTAGGAAATGATGGCAGCATATCGTTCTGCACATGTCAAAAGAGTAAAATCGTCTTTAGCTTAAAGGTAGATTCAAACATGAGAGAGAGAGAGAGAGAGAGAGAGAGAGAGAGAGAGAGAGAGAGCCCTGACCTGAGCTGACACTGGTCACTTAGTCTTTCATGCTGGACGTGCTTTATTAAGTAAGGTTGGAGGAGGCTTCTGAAAGCGAGGAAATAGCTCAGCTACAGCTCACCAGCTCACTTCTGATAAGGAACTGTGTTTGTCAAGAGCTAACAAAGAGAAACCCACTTTTCAGTTACATATAGATGTGGGCATTTTTCATTACCAGCCATTCCCAACAGTGACTTTTTTATTGGACAGAATAAGAGTTTGTACACATGACTGGCATTTTGAGGAGCACCCACTTGAGTAGGGTCCGAGACGCCTACCCTTAGACACATCAGTAAACTCTCCCGGACGGGGAAGCATGCGCATCTCTGAAGCGTTTAGCCATTGTTGTCATATCAGTACATGCATGTGTTTGCTAAAAAGCTCACATTCGCACACATGGAGAATCTATGGTGGGATCTGTGATGGTCTAGGACTGTCTGTACCCTCAGGGCCCACGGAGAGGTCATATGTAAGTACATATTTATTCATGTATGTATATGTGTATTTTTGTATGTAAGATAATTGCTAACCATGCACACTGACAATTAAATTCTATAAATTTATAACTAAATAGCATACAAAACAAAGGCAATAACTATTTCAAGCTTACCTCTGCCTAATTAACTATTTTCCCATGGTCAATATTCTTGCAGTTCTTTGGTGGCTCTGGTGCCTACCTGTAGAAACATCAGGGATGGCTGCTGCATACACTCTGACTGTGCATTTGGTGCCAGCCACCGGGTAATCACATCACAGAAATAGAAAGCTGGGACACCTTTCAGAGGTTTGCCATAAGAACACAAAGAGAGGAAAGGTAAAAACTGGTCACTACCTCACAGTGTGCTATGTTTTAGATGCTTAAGTGGAGTATATGGATACTTTAAAATGCTTGATACAATGTAATAGGATCCTGCTAGTTACAAGATGGTTTTAAACCTTAGAGAACTCACAGCACATGAAAAAAATGTGCGGGGCTGGGATGTAACCAGAGGACAGGGCTAAGTTGTTTACTTCTAGAAAATTCATTTCTCTCTAAGGTTCTCTCATTTAGAGCTAGATATAAGGGTCCAAATTGAGGGTCCTTGAGAACTCAAGTCTGGGCCACGTGGTGTTTCCGGTCAGCGTCAGGAGAGGCCTTGAGTCTTAGGTCCTAATTTTTTGTCTGTGAACTGACTGTACGAATGATGGTCATGGCCTAAGTTTGGAGGATGCTCAGTAAGATTGTGCTGCGGGATCATGGCTGGGCAAGCCACTGCCAATGGCAGCCAGAGGGACTCACTGCTGCCGTCACCACCACTTCATGGAGTGTGCCCAATGTGTGCAGCTCTGCTCTAAGCTTTTTACCCCATCAGAGAAACCCTGGCGTATTCTGTAATACACTCACTAAATTAACTATAGGACGATAGAAACACACATCTCTACGGCTTTCTTTTCCAGTGTACTTTTTTTTTGGGGGGGGGGAGTGGGGGAAGGCTCCATCTGCCATGCTGGGTCGAGAAATCTTGCCGTAGTGGTTTATACACCTGTTTTTATGAATTTTCCCCACGAGCCCCTGTAATCTAGCATATGAAACTCATTTCCCCCAGTAGGACTTACCTTTATGAATATCTGAGAATTCTTCCTAGAGAAGATTAAATTGTTTAGTTCAATATTTAATCTGCTACTTCCTTTCTAAGGACACCTCGCGGACTTTGCCATGCGTCTGATGATACCGGGGATATTGATCCACCACAAACAAAACAAAAGAGGAATGGCTGGTACAACCTCTCCCGCCCCCACCTTATAATTAAATTTTGATTTGGGATGCTTTTGATTAATCTCATTTGTGAGCATGTGAATTCCTGCCTGCCAAGTTTCCGAAGTTGCTGGGCATCGGTCTCTGGTGGACGGCTCAGCTAAAGCACACTATGATTGCGTTTTTATGGTTTTCAGATATTTAATAGCTCCTTCCTGTCATTTTCTGAATGACTGAGTACAGCTCGGCCCTCTGGGAGCAGCACAGCGTCAAGAGCTGGGAGGATGACGGAGGTCTGTGTACTTGACTGATTGCCTTAGTCTTAATTGTTCTCTTAATTAGCTGCAGTAGCAACTGCATCTGGGGAGAGATCACGGTATTGGTAAACAGCTCCACCCTGGAGCTCAGGGTAATGTCTTTTGGAATCCTGACAGCCAGCAGCTCCCGTGCCTGTCTCTCTTCGGTGACAGGAACTTGCCAAATTGGCAGCCCCCAAGGCCCGTGGGCTTCTCTTGTGATCTGTCACACTGCACGTCCCCACCCCCAACAGAAACAGGTCTCCAACTGTTTGTCCTTAACCAAAATAAGTTTTAGCATGCAAAGAGCAGATTTCAATCAGCTGGGTGGACGCGCATGGAAACAAAAGGACAGCGCCCTGGATGTACCAGCCGAGGAGCGCTCAGCCAGGATGGCAGAGTGCGCTGAGAGTTCCTGGAGCGTGGCCCAGGCTCAGAACGTGTTTTCTAGGATGGAGTCGCTGATGGGCTGAGCTTACCTGGCCTTCGGGGTGTGGCAAGGGCGCCAGAACCTGGTTCACCTATTCTTATTACTTACCAGGGATTGCCTTCCTCTTCTTTGTATTTCTTCACTGAGTTGTCTTATGGAGACATGGATTGGGGGCTGCGGCAGGGGGGCGGGGAGTTGGGGTGGGTGGGGTGAGGTTATCTTGTCTGAGGGGGTTGGAGTCTGAAGAGCAAACAGTTCAACTTGGTGTGTGTGTGTGTGTGTGTGTGTGTGTGTGTGTGTGCACCGTACATTATTGTCCTGGGACCTGGCTGAGGTATTTCAAGTTGGTGGAACCTGCCCAGGCTTCCATTTGTGGACAGTATAGAAAGGAAAAGAGGTGCATGGTGTCAGATCGTAAGGTCAGCACTAAAGAAACTTCAAAAACCTTCATAAAGCAATAAGAAGTCTAGGTATGAAGAGGAGATCTTGAAAACGAGATTAATCAATTTTCTGTATTTTGCAAGAAAATAACCGGGAAGCCATTGGTATAGGGTTCAAAGACGCGGGAAGCCCGTCAAGTCTCAGGGAAAGCTGTGTAGAAGTCCTCTTTTATCTGAACAAGGAGGCTTGCCTGCTTGACACTCATCGGGAAAGTGAGAGGAAATGTTATTACTAAGCTTGCTTTGAAAAATAAACTAGTTTTTTTTTTTTTAACAATTACTCTCAGGACCACAGGTCTGTTTTCAGAGCCCTGAAAGCGGAAGTACAGCTTACATGCTATGGCCTCGCACCTGTGAGGTTGTGTAGTAAAAGGAGCAGTGGGCTGCGTTCCCCGTGCCCGGCCACCTGGCTAGTTTACACCCGAAATAATTACACGGAAACTGTATTCATTTAAACACTGCCTGACCCGTTATATGTAGCCTCTTATTGGCTAACTCTAATATATTAGTTTAACTCATCTCCATTAATGTATATCGCCACTTGCCTGTGGTTTACTGGCATGAGTCTAACCAGCGTCTGTCTCAGAGAGGAGAGCCATGGTATCTGCCTGACTCTGCTTTCTTTCTCCCAGCATTCTGTTTGGTCTACTCCATCTATCTAAATTTTGCCCTATCAAAAAGCCAAGGCAGTTTTTTTTTTTTTATTTGACCAATGAAAGCAACACATAGAAAGAAGACCCTCTTACATCATAGTGGGGTGTTTCTTCCTTGGCTTCTCCAGAAAACCGTCTTAATCTCAACTTGATTTCACAGTGGCTGGTGGCGGCATTGTCTCTCACCCTCTAAGAGGACCCCCACCCCCACCTTGGCGTGCCCTGTTCTAAAGACTGTTCCTAGAGCCTGAACTAGGAGGATGATACCAGAAAGGCAATGCCTGGAGATAAACTGAGCAGGACCGCGGGATGATGGTTGTAAGGTACGTGTCACACCACCCTCGGGATGAGGCTGCAAAGGGCACGGTAAGGCTACTCTGATGTTCCCTAGCTTCCTGCTAGGGTTGGAGGTAACCCTGCCCCTGGGGGCTCAGCCATCTTCATTAGCATTTTATGCTCAGCCTTCAGCCTTTTGTGGTCAGCTGTGTTTCATGAGGGCAGAAATGCTTGCCTATGTGATCTGTTTTGATATAGTGTCCAGACCCTTGCTGTATTTTCTTTGGGGAAAAGTCATAGATTTGGGTAATAGAAAAATGGCGCTTAGATGCCCAAAATTGATAGAAATAAAACATCAGCATCGATAAAGCTCATTAGAAACACCAGTCCAATTGTCGCTGAGGTTTTCTTGAACAGGCAGCTTATATAGCCTCCTCAGCAGGGATTGCTATTGCAACTCCATTCTGGCACAAGCTTGGATACCTGCCCCAGGGTGTGTTTCTTATCGCCAGTGCCATGCCATCTCCAGCACACTATAGAGGGCGTGGTTTCCTGTCTTGCTTCACATTCTATCACCCTTTATCTCGCTCTGTCCCAGAAACTTGAAGAGTAAAAGGTGAACTCTCTTTCAATAATTGGCACCTACCATGTTTGGGGTGAGGATGGGAGGGAGGGAGAGAGAGATAGAGGTGTATATATATGGAGACATCTTTTATTAGTTGTTCCTGGGAACATTTATGCTTTACTGATATAAAAAGGAAAAAAGGTTTTGGGTCCAAACTTTGTTCCTTTTCTTTTCTTCTCTCACACTCAATGCCAGCCGTGACTGGTGGAGCATCAGGCATTGTGTGGAAGGTGTGTGGTGTGGGGGAAAGGATCTGGGCCTAGGAAAGCAGGGAAGGGATTCACACTGAGTAGCTGCAGTAACTGCCTAGCAGTATGGTTGGTTATATGAGCTTGTTTAAGCCTGTGAGTTGTTCTCTTTCCCATATCTGAAGGATACTTTTCATTGATAATAAGGACCCCATGAATGTGAAGGGTGTGTGCAGTACCAAGTAAGTGACCTCTTTAGAAACCCCTGCTTCAGTCAAGCTTCCTTTTCTTCTAGAGAAGAATCAAGATTGGAAAAGTAAGCTAGTTGGTTCTCTGATTGTTTTTATAAAGTTTTATTGGAATACAGTCACACTTACTTGTTTACATAATGTGGATGGCTACATCACCCTAACACAGTACTTTTGAGTAGTGAGCCAATTTGTGAGTGGCCGTAAGTGAAACTTATCTGTGACCTGTCCAACGTCATTTGAACTTGTGCGATGTCACCTGTTCTCTGCAGCCAACACATTCCTTTGCTATGGCCAGAGAGGTTTGCTGGCTGAGGAACAGCGATTTAATCTCATCTCATGTGTGTGTATATGTGTGTGTGTGAGGGTACATACAGCAGGCTGTCCTCTACCAGGATCCAATATCTTATTATTCCTAGAAATGGGTTGCAATGATGCTCGAGTTGCCTGGTTCTGAGGGGAGCTGTTCTGGCTGCGACTTGTTTGTATTACTGTGTCATCGGAGAGTGGAGTACGGTTATGTTTTGGATATGATAGCTCATGAGTTAAAAGCACAGTCCCAGCTGCTGGTACTGCTTTGGGGGAGATTCTGGAAACTTTCAGGCTATGTGACCTATTTGGAGGGGGTAAGTCACCATGGCTGTGTCACTGGGCCATGGGTCTTGTCTCAGCCGCTCTGTGTGGCGCGACTTTCCTACCCCTGTGTCGTGAGCTGCTCCACTGTGCTCCACCCTCCTCACCATGAAGGACAGAAACCACGAGCAGAGTCAAGCAGAGCAAGTCCTTCCTCCTTTAAGCTGTTCTCTCAGGTGTTGCGTTACAGCAGCGAAAGCCCAGTTAATACGGTGTCTCCATCCCATTGGCTCTCTCTTCACCACGACCTCATCTGTCTGCAGGGTTTGAAAACGATGCACACCCACTATAGTGTTACTTCAGTGTGGGCAGTGACCAATACATCACCCTCTCTTAGCCCTCTCCCGGTAGGCGAGGGAAAAAGCGGGAGAGGGAAAGGACAAGAACAGCAATACGGTAGTGACTTTGCTCTAGTAGTGTTGGCATTGGCCAGTCTAGAGTCTCAGTCTACTCGTGACTTAGGGTTTTGCTTCAGAGAAGCAAAGGGAACCCCCAAGTTCCCACAGAGTATAAAACAAAGCTTCCAGTTGCCACAGAAAAGAGGCTGGAGAAATATCCAGGTCTTCAGCCTGGACGATACCCAGCCAGTCATTCTTGGCCTTGAAAACCTCAAGTCAACTCGTGAGGCAGAGGCAAGCAGATTGGTACCTTGGATTCACATGGCAGATGCAAATACTGCAACGGAGGTGAGTTCTGTCCCTGTTCTAAAGATAGGCTTTAGCCGGGCGATGGTGGCGCACGCCTTTAATCCCAGCACTCGGGAGGCAGAGGCAGGTGGATCTCTGTGAGTTCGAGACCAGCCTGGTCTACAGAGCTAGTTCCAGGACAGGCTCCAAAGCCACAGAGAAACCCTGTCTCGAAACCCCCCCCCCCCAAAAAAAAATAAAGATAGGCTTTAGTTATAGAACATTCTGTGCTGAGATAGCATTTCTACTGCAAGTTGCCCTGCCCAGTCCAGCTGCACCTTTGACAGGTGCTGGCAGCTTCACTACTCACAGGAGAAAAGAGAAACTCCAAACAGGCATCCGAACAGATAGACAACAGAGTTGGGCTTGAACCTTAGTTGTCCAAGGCCAACCCACCCTCTTCCTGCCGTGACAACTGCTTCAAGTGAAAGAGAAACTCAGTTCTGATGACTCTGAATATTTAACTTGCAAACAAGGAAGACAGGCACTGTGCTGGCTCATCTTAAGTCCACCTGACACACAAGCGAGAGTTATTGGAAAGGAGAGACCTCAGTTGAGAAGATGCCTCTATAAGATCTGGCTGTAAGGCATTTTCTTAACTAGTGATGGATGGAGGAGGGCCAGGTCCATTGTGGGTGGGGCCATCCTTGGGTTGGTGATCCTGGCTTCTATAAGATGGCAGGCTGAGCAAGCCATGGGCAGCAAGCCAGTGAATATCTCTCCATGGTCTCTGCATCAGCTCCTGCCTCCAGGTTCCTGCCCTGTTTGAGTTCCTGTCTTGACTTCCTTTGATGATGAACAGTACTATAGAACTGTAAGCCAAATAAACCCTCTTCTCCCCCAGTTGCTTTTTGGTTATGATGTTTCATCACAGCAATAGAAACCCTGACAAAGACAGGCACACACGATGGCACCTGTTGAAATAAGCAAATAGTTTGTGAGGTTGACCAGATGTCCTCTAGTTTACAAGTTCACAAAGGGGAAAAGGGAGCCCAGACCTTTGGTTCAAATTAATGCAGTTCCCACCAGTCTCAGAATACTGCTTTACTTCCCTCGCTTCTTGAAGAGTGGTACTTCCAGGGAAGCAGAAGAAGGGGTAAGGGCGGGTTCTCTTACAGGGGCAACTTGTGAAGGAGAGGGTCAATCTGACCAGTATATGAAGGGAAAACTATTGAAGTCCAAGAAGCAGGAGCATTAAGAAAATTCCCTTTTTTCTCTTCTGCCATTTCTTTCAGATATTACTTTTTGCAACGTTTCAAGGAGACGTGTGCCAGCTTTTAAAGGTTTCTTTAGTATCAGGCTTTGTACATCATACCTTTCCTCTTTAGAGGATTGGAACCTAAAGCCTAAATGATGCAAGCTTAAAAATTAAGGACTTAATGGAAATTTCATAGAAGTGTACAATCTCTCCAAGCCCCCTAGACACCCATCCATAATATGTCTCTTCCAGCTTTAAATCCTGTTCTTTTAAATAACCCACTGAGTCCAACTACTGCCTCTGGCATGTACATAGCTGTGGGGACCAGTCACTGGGGCATGGGCAATATGCCAGTGGCCATCCCCAAAGAAAAGTGACTCTCCCTTGCCTAGTAACTATCAGCTGCCTGTAGCTCCTTGGCTAGAGGTGGGACTTCAGGAGCCTCTCTCCTCCACGCAGGGGACTTTTTTGACTATCTTGATCCTGCGTGGCAGTTGCTGTGAGTTAGCATGTAGCTATGCCTTGCATTTCCCAGCCTCCCCTGCTCTGGCTCTTCTCTTCCTTCCAGCCCCTTTCCATGATGTTCCCTGAGCTCCGGGATGGGGTGAGTGCAGGTGCTACATAGACAGTGTCCCTACAGCTGATGACTCAGTTGTGTAGTCTAAGCCCTTTGAAAAGTTGTGAGTCCCCGACTTAACCGCACAACCCACTGTGCTTAGAAGCTTCTATTTTTCTAAAAGAATCTGTTGGAAAAGAACGAATAGGCATCAGCTGGGTATTAATGGTTTGCATGTAATGAAATTTCAAAGACCAGAAGTTGAAGACGTAAGGTGTAGGAAAGAGTTGATTCATGGAGTGAAGGCAGTTGGTATCGGAGAGGAAGCATATGAAGGACAAGCATATAGGAGCGTCTTTGATGAGGATAGTGGGGGCGGCGGGACAGCTACACAGGTGTTGTGGTTTAAATACTGAACCATTTTCTGAACATCTGGTCCCCAGGTGGTGGTACTGGTTTAGGAATTGAAAGAAACTAGGAGCCTAGTCGGAGCAAGTGGATCATGGGAAGGAGGACATTGGTAGAAGGGTAGGCACTTACTGGTCACATCTGGTCCCTGGCCCCTTCCCTTTCCTCTGCCTCTTGTCCATCCTGAGTTGACCAATCCTCTCCTCCATATTTTCCTACCACCATGATATTTTGCCTCCCACAGGCCCAGAAATACGGAGCCATGTGACCACAGGCTAAGCCTACTGAAACTGAGCTAAGTTAAGGTTTTTCTCCATTGCATAAACAGGCATTTTGTCATAATGGTGATAAAAACTGATACACCAGGTTAGCCCAGAGATCAATAGGATCACTGAGAACCCACCACCTATGCCAAGCGTTTCTGAGATTCTGCATGTATGAACACTCATGCAGTCATCATTTCTCTGACAACAGGATTTTGTTGCATTGGATCAGTAGGATTAAAAGAGTCACCAAAATTTGTGGAGTCATTTATTTCAGAAGCACCCGGGGGCCCCAGAGCTTTAGGAGGCCCCCTGGACATGTAGGCAGGTGCCACTAGTCTTTGCTTCTCAGCTGCCTTTCCTGACCACTGTGCTGCCAGTCTAGGTAAGAAGGAGGCCGGTGTCAGGGTTCATCCTTCTAGGAGGTGTAGATCTTTGTGAAGGAGTCAGTTCTTACCAGCATCTCAGGTTGATCCCTTTTCTTCCTCTGTGGAGAACACCTTCCCTAATAGCTGCTCAAAAAGACACACCAGCCTCTGCCCAGAGTTCCTGGTACCCAAGGCCTCTCCTTGCAGTGGGAACTCACGCCTCTTCCTGAGTACGCTTTGCTCATTTTGCAATGAGATTCTAATTCAGCAACAGCTCTGGCCAATAGCTATTAATTATCACTTTTCTCTCTTCTCCCAGCAATTATTAATTAGGCTGCCTGGAGACTCATAATGAGAAGTTAAAGGCTATGATAATATTATAGGAAGCCATGTCCTTTGGACTTGATGATCCATATTCTCTTCCAAATGCGAAGTCAGGGTCATTTGTTTGGTTCTCAGGCACTGACAGAATTTCCTCTGAGTAGAATGTGCCTGCTAAGCTTGAGGTCTCAGAGCCATTGGCTTGTGTTCTACTGAGGAACTCGAGATCACTGTATGGCCTGGTTCTGTCTGTTTGTTTAGTTTTTCAAGGCAGAGTTGGTCTGTGTAACAGCCCTGGCTGTCCTGGAAACTTTCTTTGTAGAGCAGACTGGCCTCAAACTCATAGAGATCCTCCTGCCTCTGCCTCCGGAGTGCTGGGAGTAAAGGTGTGTGCCACCATGCCTGACTGTATGGACTGTTTTGATATATTCCTTCACTTCGTTTGTTTCTCCTTTCCCCTGGTTTCCCATTCCATGGGGACCCAGGTTCGACCTCTCTTTATTCCTTCATTACCTATGGCTCACTCCCACAACCTTGGGTTAATTGCTCTTCTTCTGAGTTCCTATAGCAACCTTGTAAACACCTGTATTACAGAATTACCATTTCACAATCCTTTTTAAAAAGCTTAGCTACTTCTTCTATCCCCTCCCCTCCTCCTGCTCCTCACACCTTCCCCGACCCCACTCCCCATCCACTCCTCAGAGAGGATAGGGCTTGTTGACATGGCAGTCAACAAGGTCTACACATCACTTTGAGGTAGGACTAAGGCCCCCCTCCCATATTTAGATGGAGGAGGGATCCCTCCAAAGAGAATGGGATCCAAAAATGCAATTCAAGCACTAGGGATAAATCCTGGTCCCACTGCCCATGGCCCCACACACTGGCCCAGCCATACGAGTGCCACCCTTATTCAGAGCGCCTAGTTTGGTCCTACTCAGGTTCCGCTGCTGTCAGTACAGGGTCAGTGAGCTCCCACTAACTCAGGTCAGTCTTAGTTACTTCTTAGGGAGTTTTGCCAGGATGAACGTTCCATTCTCTCTTCCTATGTAATGTATGACACCTAGCCCAGACCTTGTCTACCTCTTAGTGTTTAGTAAATGTGGACTTTTTATAATTTGCAATAAAAATCAGTGGCTGGGAGCTACAGGTTCCATTCTAGGGAAACTCTTGGGGCTGGGAGAAGAAGGACATGGTGTTCCTTTGCTGTGACCACACTATTTAACAACTTAGGGAGGAAAGACCTGTTTTGGATCATGGTTTCAGGGGGCTCAGCCCTTCATCATGGGAACACATGGGGAAACAGCTCCGTTCATGCCATGGTGGCCCAGGAAGCAATGATAGGGAGAAGCCGGGGTAGTAGTTCCCAGTGTGCTCTGTGACCCCCTTTGACTTACTTCTAGCTTTGCCCATCTCACAAATCTAGAGCTTCTTAATTAGCACGACCAGTCGGGCACCAAGTAGTCCAAACCTGAGCTTGTGCGGGACGTTGCAGATCCAAGCCATAATGACAAATTTAGAGGCAAGCAGCTGCATGCAAAGGGCCCTTAGTTGGCCTCCCATGGAGGGCAACGTCTTGCTTGTCTGGCTCGTCCTACCAAGCCAGCCGGCCTTACTGTATCCCACAGTCAACACTGGCATTCTTGCTTAAGCCCCCATCATCTCTGGCTTCAGCCTAGACTCTGCCTCTCTGTCCTGGAACTAGCTCTTGTAGACCAGGCTGGCCTCGAGCTCACAGAGATCCGCCTGCCTCTGCCTCCCGAGTGCTGGGATTAAAGGCGTGTGCCACCACCGCCCGGCTCTTAGTTAGGTTTCTATTGCTGTAATAAACATCATGGCCGATAGCAACTCGGGGAGGAAAGGGTTCATTTGGCTTATGGGTTATATATAGTCCATCGTCAAGGGAAACCAATGCAGGCATTGAAGCAGGAGCCACGGAGGATTGCTGCTCATTGGCTTGCTCTTCATGGCTTGCTCAGGCAGCTTCCTTACCACACAGGACCACTCCCCAGGGGTAGCACCACCTGCAGCAAGCTGGCCCTTTCCACATCAATCATTAATTAGAAAATGCCCTATAGACTTGCTTATAGGCCAATCTGGTGAGGGCATTTTCTCAATTGATATTCCATCTTTCCAGAGACGTCAAGGTTTGCGTCAAGCTGATAAAAGCCAGCAGGCACACCTGCATATGTTTAATCCCTTTGCTGCACATTCCAGATCTCTCCACCTTCTTCCAGGTTTTCTTTCCCTATAAAGTTATGGCTTTCTGGTTCTGACCCTCAGCATGCTCCTCGAACACACTTAACTGCTTTGCACTGCACTATGACGTCCATGTCCAATTTCCTCTCTGGCACAAGGTACCTACTGACTTGGACCCAGGTTATCTGGCCATTTCTATAATAAGACTCCATGGGAGAGCCATGATAAACCATAGCCATACCCTCTGAAATTCTTCTCTTAACAGAGAGCTGTCACTGTGGTCTTCGGGGCATCTGTTGCCTTGATTTACAATGAATAGGCTCGTAGAGTGGGCGATGTTGGGTTTACTAGCATGTACAGTATATACAAAAAATTTGGAAGAAACTTGGGGTCAAGATAAAGGGAGGCTTTGTTTTGGGTTGGTGGGCAGGAGGTAAGACAGATCTGGAGAAAGGCTGTACTGCAGGGTGAGGGTGGTAGAAGACAAGTCCTGCTCATAGTGCAGAGACAGGAGATGCTGGTTGGTTTTGCTACTCAGTATCCATTTAACTGCTTCCAGTAAGACTCATCTGTGCCTCTCTTCTGAAATGATACTCTACCAACTTCCCTCTAAAAAGCACGGAGTTGATGGCACCACAGACTTTGTAAGACACACGTGAGAAAGGCTTAGGCAGGAATACATGCTACTGCTGGACATTGCAGGATGGTTTAGAGAGACTCAAGTCCCAGGCTTCCATTCAGACTTCTGGAGAAGATATTTACTCCCTTTCTATTGTGGTCATGGAATTTAAACCCGGAGAAAGCCATTGCAGTGGAAGCGAGAGGCTTCCTGAGAGAGACTCTCCCTTAAGTGAGAGTAGAGCTCTGGAGGTGAGTGGAGGCAGGGGCTTCCAATCCTGCGGAGAAGAGATCTCACATCAGCCCCTCACTAAAACAACCCTTTGTGCTAAGGTTAGTTTTTCTTCCCCTTTCTGATCTGCATGGCTCTACCAACTGGTAAGGCCCTCCGTCTCTGGAGACACGCTTTGACCAGGATCCTGATCCATACCTGACTGGCCACAGTAAGTGAAGCAGTTTTCTTCTCTGCAAAGCAAGGCATTCAACCACCTTTGCACTCACCAAATATCCCCCATGCTCTACTCAGTTTCTGTCTGCTTTTCCTTTGCTGTAGGATTTTACAGCTACTCCACTGGGGTCTTCTGTTTTGAGGTCTTAGTCAGCGTCTACTACATCGTATTGCTAAGACTGTCTAGGATCGATGCCAGCACATGGCAGGTGATCTTTGAGGCAAAGTTTACTTACTAGTAGTCCAAAAATAGGAGCCCAGTTGTCCAAATACCACAGGTAACCTGTATTCCTAGCACCTGGCTTCTATAAGTGTTCAAGCATCTTGATTTGATGGGTAGGTGGCCAGGAATGTCAAAGGAGGGCCCTAGCACCCTGTTACAGCTCTGACGCTCATTCCTGTCAGCGAATTAACCATCCCCTGCCTCAGCACCCGCTTTCTGTCAGTGATAATAGTAATTTTACCCGAGCTCTGTCTGATCTCAGGGAAGAGGGAGAGGCATGCACTGTGGAATTGGATACCTCTTTGGGAACGTGAGTGTGTGATGTGGGTAGGCCTTCCAAAAAACAGTCATCGAGGGAGAGCCATTGTGAGTGTGGTGTTGATGGGGAAAGATACACACTATGCAAGCCTGCCTTTGAGGCTCTCAGAGTCTAGTAACCTCCAAGCCTGCTTCTTAGATGCTTTAAACTGAATCCTTTACCGCAGACTGCATTCTCCAGAAGCATTAAGAAAGAGAAAGAAAGTTTCCTGTGTTTTGGAATGCGTTTTTTAGGTCCCCAGTGGATTTTTTTTGAGAAAAGACCTCCTAGCTTTTTTTTTCTAGAGTCGAGGACAAGCTTTGCCTAGACAGTACACTCTTATTTACATCCTGGCACTGCCAAAATTTTCCAGAGTGGCCTTTTCCCAGAGTTTCAGGACTTTGCCAAAGCCGTTTGCTTTCATAGATTGGCAATTTTCATGTGTGTGTATGTGTTCATGATTTTGAGTGTGTGTGCACGTGTGTGTATGTGTACATGTGCATTTGTGTGTAGTCGGAACATATTTATGTGTGAAGATCATTGTTATGCGAAAGGTATGGGCATCAGGAAGGGAGAGCAAGCTATACTGCTTCAGCCTTTCTCTCTTCACACTGACCCTCCTGACATTCTGCTTGTTTAAGACATTGGTATTAAGTAATTGATATTAGGTATTAATTAGGCCTTGAAATGACCAAGATCATCTGTGTCTTTTTATTCTACAAATACCGAAGGTCTGCAGGTGGCATAGTCAGGCAAGGGTGAAGGATCCTTTGCAAATCGTCTTCCCCTTGGCAAACTCCAGCTTGCCTTTGACAGCAGCATCTCCGGTCTCCATTGAGGGCTGCCCATTCATTAAAGACGTTAGTGCAGTTTTCTCCATGGTGCCGTGGCAAGGGGAAAGGGATTAATTCTCCCCCAGTGCCTAGCTCTGTGCCGCAGGCTGGGGAGATGCTCAGCCACACACAGCGCTCATTACTGCGGCTCATCTGCCCTGAGCAGGAGCCTCATCACTCGGCTTCTCTGCTCAGCACATTTTCCGTGCTGAGTGCTTCTCCCAAATGCACTCAATTGTTGCACAAGCCTGCAAAGGTCACACGGTCCATGGAGCAGGCATGTAATTTGCTGATCTCATGATTAGACATGCACACAGACCTCAGTGCTATTAAGATGAACTCTGCCGTTGGCCTCTGGATGGCTTCTCCCTAAACAAATCTGCTAGGCACGTGTGAGTGGAATTAGTGCTTAGATCATCCTGGCCTGCCACGCACTGTTAGGGAACGCTTTGCTCTGTAGTGCCCTTCCATGGTTGTGGGCAGCCAGGCTCCCGTGACTTGGTCCCAGCTACCTTCCATGATTTGAGAAGCCTCAGGTGGGAGGCGCTTCACCCTTAAGTGTTGCTCTGTCTGCGTGCTACAACTTTTAGAAAGATTTCTTCCTTATGTCTCTTCCATCCCCCACCTCTGATTTTGTTCTTTTGTTGTCTTGGCAACTAGAATAATATTCTTCAGCGTCTCTGTTTGTTAATTCTTTGGAGAGTATTTTATCACGATTTAGGATGCTTTGCTTATTCCTCTGAATCCTCCTTGAGGTGTTCACGTGCTTGTTTTCCACAGCTGGGAGACAGAAATGGGAAAATGATGTAACCTGCCTCTAGGATGTGAGTCCGGGGCGCTCAGTTAACAGAGGCCACTGCACTTCCGGCTTCCGGTTTTCTAGATCGACTAAACTAGATGCTTTTTATACGATCTGAACTGTGACAGTACTAAGCCATAACTAGATGCTTTTTATACGATCTGAACTGTGACAGTACTAAGCCAGAATTAGGTGAGAATGTGCCTTTATTTGCTTTGGTACTTCCAAGAAGCCTCTCCACTAAGCACAGGCATTTTCTGATCATCACCCTCTTGTAGATAATACTGTTCTTCACTTGCTGAAATAGGTCATCTATTATACCTCAGTTCTCAGTCTTCAAAGGCGGTGGGGAGCACTACTGAGCCAAAGCAGGGGTCCTGGCCAGCGCTGGCTCTGTCTCAAGCCACTGTTCCTCTGATGGGAATGGATGCCAGGGAGGCTCTTTGCTCTTGATTTCTTGTGTTGGTCCCCACACTGCACTTCCCACACACCTCCCCCACTCTTGCCATGTATCTAGAACCCAGAAATCTCTAAGGAAATGTGTCCTCAGGAGGCTTCTGGAATGGTGGAGCACCCAAACCGACAGGCAGGCAGTCTTTCTAGCTGATGAGGGTCAGCATCGACTCTGGAGCTGTTTGACTTGGGAGGTGGTCAGAGAGTCTTTGTGAATATACATTTGAAAGCTAGAGGGAGAGTGTCAGCTCCACTCAGGCAACAATTCCTGTGTCACAGGTCAGTGGAGACAACGTGCATCGGACCGTGTTCTTCCTTCATGGCGGCATTTAAGAGGTAAAGAGAATTGCTAAATAGGGGAGGCATCTTCCGCGACTTGGAATGGCAAGAGCATTCTTAGGATTTTGAATTACAGTCTCATCATTGGTGACGTCACGCCAGCTAGTACACCGCCAAAGTGCTTCTGTGCTGGAAAGTAAATAGCAGTTGTCCCAAGTTTCCCATGTGATCAGCCACCCTTACATTTCTTCATAGGAGCCTAGGATGTCCCACAATGTGGCATGGTGGGGAGCTTCTGGCTGCTGCCACAGCTTTGAGAGCTGTTTCTGTAGATGTGTTCTTAGGCTAGACCTCATGCTAAACATCACACATAGTACTACCAGGCCAATGTAGATAATAGGGTTAGGTAATCCTGTATTGAGCACCCACTCTTTGCCTGGGATCCCCTGTAAACTTCCAGTCTTAGTCATAGTGCCTGACACCCACAATTCTTCAATAAATATTTTCCCTGGAGTAAATGAGCCCATCTGATCCTCTCAGATTTCAAGCCAGGTCTTTTTAATTTCATCTTATAATTCCTAAAAGGGACACCAGAACAGATACTGGTTTCAGGTGAGAGGCAAGAGAACAGACATTAAATTAAAGAATATAATTCCAGAAATGAAAACTCAGTTCATACGTACTTGAGATGGTTTGATATCACAGGTCCCTGCTAGTATGACTGGTCCGTTATGGCCTGTGGATTAGATAGTGGGGTTTTAGGTTCCTCATGGAGTTATGCATAGAGGGCAGAGAAGCATATATAAGTTCATTAGAACAAGAGGGATGGCTCTGGACTTGGCAGAAGGGTCCCTTTAAGACACCATTAGGGATGAAAACACAGTCCTCTACGGCCCCAGTGAATGGCTCTTCATATAGGAAGTGGAAGGAAAAGGTCAATGAGCATGAGCAGAAAGTAGACGCCAACTATCACATGCTCTGTCTGCTCTCCCATTAACCCTCTGTGGGCCAGCGGGGAAGGGGACATCACCTTTACAAAGTCACTAATGACTTCTAATTTAGGTAGTGACATAGGGGTGTTTGGAGACCTTTGACATTTTAAACAATACTGGAACCATTGGAGAAATGTGCTCAGAATAGGAACTTGGGGCTCAGGGGAAAGTGCCCTAGCTGAGAGGATCTGCGGGGCTTGCTCTCATTATCCGAGTTGCACAGAGATAAGAAGCATAAGCCCAAGGCTGCATTTTAGTAATTACTACTAATAAAACCCATCAAAGGATAATAATGTCCACCATCTCATAAAACTGTCTCTATAGATAAAGCGTTGATAGCAGGAAAAGGATTTGTTAACCCATAAGAATCACAGTCTCTTGTTGTTGTTGTTTTGGGCTTTCTATATTTTTGTCTTGTTTAATTCTTATAAGATAGATTTTTTTTTTTTTTTTGATGATGGCAAGCTGGATCTCAGCTTTTCACAGCCTCTGTGGCTTGCAACGTTCCAGGTGATAGAGAGCACTTTTCTCCTTGACTTTAGATTTGATAATTTGACTTCTGGCTCTTGGGATCTTAGGGTACATAACTAGGCCTTTTGATTTGTCTGCATGGTCTGGTTTGTCCCTTTGCTCCTGGGGATTGTCGTGGGGAGTACACTCATGACAATCATCTGTCGTGTACGAACAAGTAAAGATATGCAGTAACCCACCGTCTGCAGTCAGACACTGCTGATCCCGGCTTGTCCCAGGGGGCGTGGGACTACTAGATGACCTGTGACCCAGGGAATGATGCTTTTAGACCCGGAAATTCGAGATCTCTTAGGATCCAGCAAGAATTAACAGACAATTCTAATATCCAAGTTTGGAAAAAGTTGAAAGAAGCAGCTCAGATGGAATTGCCAAAAGAACGCTGGAGAGGCTGGATCCAAAGCATAGCCCATTACGTTTCAAAGCCTCTTTCCTGTTTGGAAAAGATGCCTACACGGAGGCAAGCTGAAGCTGAAATAAAATGACCAGTGCCTTAGAAATGTGTCCTTTAAGACTCACAGCTCATGGAAGGAAGGAGCGATATGCGAAGGGATGCTCGTTGGAGACTCGTCTTTGCTTTGATACTGGAGCTCTGTACCATACATGTGGAGAGAGTTGATAGATATATTTCAGACTGCTGTACGCCGCCATCTGCTTCGAGGCCCGTTAAGGATTGTGTCCCTCCTGGGACAGGACAGAGTGAGTGTTCAGCAAACCCCTTTCCTGAATATTTAAAACACTGAAGACATGGATTCTACACAGGGAGTCTCATTTTTTTTTCTTTTATTAATTGTTATGAGAGGTATTATCTTAAATATAAAAACTTTTCTCTGGAGAGTTCCTGGCCCATTCTAGACACAAAGAACCCAATGGTGTTCTGTCCTTAGGTGACACGTATGAGGGTGGCAGGCCAAATGTGAGCCACTGAATCAGAATAGTTGTGTGCGATGAAACTCCCAGAAGCTATAAAATGGAAGAGTCCAAGTGAAGCAAGTCAGGAAGCTAAGGGTCACCTCCAGTTGCCAGACCAGCCCCCCAGGGAAGCCAGGACGAATAAAAGGGGAGAGAAGAGATTTGGATGTGATGGGGATGAAGAACTGGAGGCAGGGCCAGGGGCTACAGCAGATTTGGAAGGGTGTAGACTATCTCTGCTGAGCGGGCAGGTTCTTGCATAGACTCCTGGTCAGCTGCAGCATTCAGCTGGAGACAGCCACATGCATCTTCAGACCTGCAGACACATGCCCAGGATTGACCCTGATTTGAAGGGACAATGATGAAGGCTGAGGTTACCTCCTCGCTGAGCAGGCGCAGGGTGGCTTCTTTGTCTTCATGCTGAGAACGGATTGACTTGCAAGTCTCTTCCTACACTACTATCCCTAGTCAAACTCTTAGCTAGAGATGACAGAACTCTTGGTGGGCCCACCACAGTCATTTCATACTTCCTGATTTAACTGGACTCACCTTTTCTATAGGACTCTCTTTTTCTGAGGCTAACCAGAAAAATCCACTCCCTACTTTTAAACTGCTACATGCCAACAATCTTCAGGAAGAAAGGTAGGCTGGACCTATGTCGATTCTAGAGGGAATTTTCCAAGCTATAGTGTTCATGAGTTTCTCATCAGTCCAGAAGTGAGGTTTTTTTTTTTTCAACTTTGCTAGCAAATGGGCGTGGTATAGAACATAGTTTTGGTAGGTAGAATGCCGAGCTCAGTAAATAGGGTCCTTTGTGTTCCACGTAGCCTATCTTGGTGGTGCGGAAAATGCTGAGTGAACATGGATGCCCTCTGTTGTAAGCCTACAAAACAGACTGAGCTGGAAATGATTGTGCCATTAATCTGAAAGTTTTCCAAACCTGTTCAAGCTAACTATCTCTGGCAGCCAGTTTTACCTCCTGAAGCATTGGCCTTCAATCCACAATGGCTGCTATCTTCTGAATTAACTGCAGATAGTCCCAGAAACCTCTGATTTGCGTAGAATAACAGCCTCATTCAAATTAGCCAAGACAGCAACTTGAACAGGTGAGCATCTCTGAAAGAAAGGGTTGTGTGATGTGTCATTCCAGGGTCTCAACCTTGGAAACAGTTATTGATGCAAAAAGACACTCTGACATCTGTGCTGGGCCAAGTAAGACTTTGAAACGTGTCTTTAGGTTCCCACACCAGTTATGGTGCATCTTCCTGACTTCTTGATCCTGTTCTGGGCATGTCTTGAGCTTTTATGGTGCCTCCTGGTGGTTGTGCTGTGTCTCTCTTTGGCCAAGTTGCTTTATTTGTGTTGATTTTGTTTTGTTCTGCTTTGGAGATGGCATCTTACTATACATCCCAGGTTATCCTGGAGCTTGCCATGTAGACCAGGCAGACTTTAACTGTGCCCCCTTCCTCCTACCTTCTAAGCTTAGGTTGAGACTACAGCTGCATCCCACCCTGCCTAGATTCCTATTTATTTTTATTTCCAATAAAACTTTTTATTCAAAATTTAAAATCAGAAAATTCAGCACAATATCTTTTTTTCCTGAAGGAAAATATTAGCTATAAGGAAAAAGGATGCAGTGTTAATTTGAGTCTTAAACCCTAATATTGCAGAAGTTTAAGTAAACATAGCTAAGTTTAATTGAAAAAAGCAAGGAGACTCTGAATTTTAGCATGTAGGTAAAGTATATTAGTTTGAAAAATTGGAAGTCAGTGTTAACTATTTTTGAATGGGTAGGCTGTTTAAGGTCTATCTCATTTGAATAGACTTTGCACTTCCCTTCGTCCTGCTGAAACTTTCTCTTCTGTCCAAGCCCAGTAACATGAGTCTTTTCCTGTTGTTGTGATAAAACACCTAACAAAAGTAACCTTATAGAGAAAAAGTTTCTTTTGAGTAGCAGTTCACAGTGAAGTCCACCACCGTGGGAAGGTGGAGGCAGCAAACAGGATGGTCATCCTGCATCCACAGTCCAGAAATAGAGGGCAAAGGATGCTGCTTTCCTTTGTGCTGGGTTTGCTTTTTCCATTTCAATCAGCTCAGGCCCCTGTGCTAAGGGACAGTCACCCACACCCACAGTTAAGACTGGACTCCCCACATCAATGCATGTAATCAGGATACTCCCTCACATTCATGCCCGGAGGCCCATTCCCAAGTGATTGTCGATCCCCTCAAATTGACAGTTAGCACTGACCTTCACACCAGGTGGCTCTCGACCTTGCTCCTACTGACCTTTTGAGTCCAAGAGCTCTTCATTCGGGTACGGTGACGTTACCACAGTGTGTGCTTAGCCACAGCCCCCATCCACTGTTCCGAGTTTACCTACCCCAACGTTGGGGCCACCAAAAACATTTCAAAGCTTAGCTATAGTTTGAGTTGAGAGCCACGTGTGTGCTAGGGCTCCCAACTCTGCCGACACACTCCTGATTAATTGAACGATGGGCTTCTGGTCGCCTTGGGTGACATTTTAAAACAAGTACCTTCGCAAACACACACGTATGGTAAAGAAGTTGGGGAGCTTTTCTTGCGGGATTAGTCACACCTGGTATAATATCATGGGGAACTTCTAAAAGCATCTTAAGAAGTAAAGCATTAGCTATTCCCCAACAGCCATAGAGAGGGTGAGATGGCTGAACTCATGTCATATAATCAGATTTGTAAAACTCTAACTCATCAATTGATGATGATAATATACTCGGGTACTGCCCATGTTGTTAACCTCAGCAATCAAAATGAGGTAATTACACTAATTACAAGCCTCTCAAAACCCAGCTCAGTGTCCTTGTGCATGAGAGGTAAGTTGTACCACAGCCGCTTCGTAAGGCTCCAACGCCCCAGAAAGGCCTCAGAAACTCGTTCTCGGGCCTCAGAAACTCATTCTCGGGCCAGCAGTCACCGAGCCAGAGAAAGGAGAGGTAGAGGTGAGTCTATGGGCAGACTGATGGCCGTTCACATGTACTGAGTGGCTGTACATGCTGAAAAGAGTCGCAAATGGCTGTCTGGGCCCGATGGTCTGGAACCAGAGATATGAGGAATGCCGGAGCCCAGTGAGCTGTGATTGTATAAAGTGTTGGGGATGACATACTTCGTCGTCTCCTGCAGCTGGATGCCGAGAGGACTTGAGGGAACGCCTCAGGAAACGAACCCTCATTTTGAGACCTTTCTATTGATAAACTGAGGTAACAGTTCAAGGACCTCCTGGGAGCCATATTTTCAGCCCAGGTATCTTGATCTAACGTAGCCCAGCTAAGTGAGTAAAATGTGGTGACCCTGAAGCTGGCCATGGCACAGAGAAGTTAGTTACTGAACTGGAAAAGGCTATGCCATCAAATGCCAGAGTTCACAGATGCATGGATGGGAACACGGGAAAGGGTAGAGGGCTTTGTTCTGCTTGAGAAAACAAGGGAGAAGAGATTTTCAAAAAGGACAGATCTTAAATAGAACGACACCCAAGAATTGTTCAGAAGAACTAAACTCATTGTGGCATTGAGTTTTTCCATTTTCTGACCTAATAAAAGATGGCCTGTTCTCCAAACCCGCTGCTCTGTAATAATTAAACTATTACAATAACATGCAGGACCTCAGTAGCCAAATGATATGTCACATCTGAGATATTACTCATAAAGCATTTACTAGCGGACTATTACAGCCATAGAAAAAAAATGACAACGTGCATCTGAGCAGCAAATGGGCGAATAGAACGAAGTGTAGTAAAACAAAGGGCAGACATTTGGCAAAGCTACAGAAAGCCTGGGCAGGCTTATGTGGTATAAAAATAATCACAGATCTTGCAGACTAAACAACACACTCACTCAACTAATTACTATCTTCCTCTGAGTGACTCACTGAAGATAAGTTGATGGGAGTAATCGACAGATGCCCACAAAAACTAAGTCATCACTCAAAACACTACCGAAATAGAAGGAACTTTAGGATTAGAAAAATTAAGATAAGTAATTCCAGGAAAACCAAGCAAAATGTTCTTTGGATTTGGCATCAATTAGCTCTAGCTGGGAGGGCTGTTCCAATAAGATCTGTGACTGAAGTGCTGGCTAGTGTTTGCAGATCTTCTCATATCTACTAAGGGCTGCAGCATTGTGGTTACAAGACAACCCAAAGGGGCAGATGAAGCCTGGGGTAGTCGCCTACCGTCCTGTTTGAAGAGGTGGTCTCTGGAGAAATCCAATGACAAGGTATTCGACTGCTTTTGACTGGCAAGCACACTAGTTTCCGAAGCCCCTGGCAACACATGGAGGTTTTGAAGGATGCTCCGTGCATTCACCATGTGAGCCAGACAGAAAAGCTGGTTTCTGACATCTGGAAACAGCTGCCTGTTTTTACTGAAAGACAATGCAATTTCTAGTCGTGTTAAATATAGCTTGCTAATGGACTTAGCATCTACAGATTACTGGCAGACACTGGGGCTGAGATTGCCTCACACTGTCGGGAAAATCAGGCCATGATTAACAGAGGGAAAGGTTGTTATAATTTGGACAGAAACATAACAAGCAGACCCTCAAATGAGTTAATGGCAGAACAGCTGATCAGAACTATCTGGGACAATGGCAGTAGTTATTCACGTGTGTTGGGGCATGGGTCTCCTCCATCTATCACATTACCCTTGAGGGGTTTCTCTTCGGGGAAATGCTTGAAGGTCCTTGGTCTAGACTAGCATCCACAGATCACCCAGACACTCAAGTGAATGCTCTCCCGTTTTACTGGCCTCCTGATTGCAGCTAATTCCACATGGTACATCTTCCTCAATTTAACTTTAGGAGTCAGCAAACTATGCCTTTCAAAGCCACATCCTTGGGATTCTGTATTTCACAAAGGCTCAGTTCTTCCATCTTTAAATTGGGAATGGCAACAGTGCCAGCATCTTCGGGTTCTTGGAAGGTTTAGCTCAGATTAAACACAGAAGACACATGTAGAAGCCTTTTGGGGGCAGCTACAATTCCAAGTGGGTATGTAGTTCGTCACCGCACACTGTGTTTTCCTAAAACATGCTACTCAGTGCACTCCGTTGGAACATAGAAAACCTCAGTTGGTTTGTGGGCTGCCACCAAGGCTGGATGCAGAGATCCGGGCTATAAATTATCAGAGTTGTTAGCTTTCATGGCCCCAGCTTTAGGTTGAGGAGTAAATGCCAAGACAAACAAGCACTAGGTGAAGATGTGGACAGGCAGCGGGGTGAGTGACTGGGGACATTAAATACAAGGTGGGACAGATCTGGCTCTAGGAAGAAGGCTGGAGTTCGAGAACCTTGTGATGCTAATGCTCTAGGCATGGCACTGAAGTGATTTGCTTGGCTCTGTACCTTTTGGTGGTATTTTTTTTTAAATAACAACATTGGCTATATAGAGGTAGTCATTTAGAGAACCCACACGTCTCGTTCTTGAGGGATCTCTGTGCTCATTTAATGGTTCTTCCTAGACTGTCAATGGAGCAGAGATTGCTGGTGCTCACTAACCCCACTTACTCTTCCTACTGAACATGTAAGTCACCTTACAGTGTCTTTGTTACCTGTATTCTAGGCAGAGGGCTGTGAAGGGCAGTGGTATACAAGTTTCTAGTCCAGACACATGAAATCCTCCTACCTGTATCTACCGAAACCCCTTCTCCTGTTCACTTCCTAGGATGACATTGACTTCTGTGATTGCACTAGAATCTGCACATTGAAGATAATAGAGCCAGAGCATGGAAAGACCATGACCATTCATTGAGTCTTTGAAAGCCAGGTACCGGACTTGAAAAGCTACCCTGAAGTGTTCTCTTGAATTTATTATTTCAAACGAAAGCAATTTTGGATATGTTCTTCACAGAAGCTAATCTTATCTTTGATTATTTTCCTATTTAATAGTCTGCTAAGTAGTAGGCTATCCATTGCCAGAATTCAGAACTGAAAGACTGTCACGGATGGAGGAAGGTCATTGGTCTGTTTACTCCACCCACCTATGTTCTAACCTATCAGGGCAAGCAGTTTCTTTATTTAATTAACCAATGACCTTCCTCCATCATGTCACCATGCTAAGTCCTATGGAAACAGAATGATTAGCTTTAACAACCACACGTGCAACCTGTGGGCACGCTACAAGCCCTCACACACACTCTTGACCTTGGCGGTTGACATCTCTGAAGCAAACAACTTCTTCTAGGATTGTAACATTGCTCTGGTCCAAAGAAGAGAAGAATAAAGGGGACACAATTCTTAGCCTTCACCATTCTCTCGGAACTTAGACGTATGACTGATAACTTTCATATTTCATCTACATACTGCTTCTGAGGGGTCTCTGAGATGAGGAATTGCTGTATTATACAGCTCTCTACATACTAACATAGGGATTGAAAGCATGTCTACAAATCATGTGTGATCTAATCAGCCCATTATGTATTCCTTTTGGAGCTCACACTACCGCCAAGGCCTCTCTGAGCATCCTGGTTGTTGTTTCTGTTCAATGCATTTTTCTTTCCATTCCTGAAAGTTAACCAGGTTTCTGGAGAGGGATGTTTTCAGAGCCACAGGAAAGGTCACAGGACCCCAGTTTATTAAACCAGTTGAATCAACCTTTGGGAACTAAGAGATGGCATAGCAGGTCAAGGTTGCCTTCCCAGCTCGGCTCATTTGTCTGGGTTGGATGTGATGGGCCCTGTTGGTGTCCTGTGGAGCATCTCCCATCATGGCTATGAGTGATTTGGGTCATCAGGCCAATTACAAACAGGCTGTTAATAAGGCTCCAAAGTCAGAATAGGTGATGATATATGTCACCCAGTCACATAAAGCATGCAAATTTGATCTTTTATACTTATTAAAGGATCCGCCAATTTACAAATCCTCTAGGCCTTTGTTTCAGGGCCAAGTAGGATGAACCATGATTACGGCTTTCATCTGGGGAAAGTACCTTCAAATTAAAGGCTGTGTTGCTAAATCTCTGAGAGTTTCAGGTACACTCTTGGTCTATGATAGTTCTTGTGGACTGAATCCATAAAGGTCAGAACTAAACACTACTTACTTTGGTTTAAGACCAGACCTCAGGACCAAGATTACTTCATAAGCCATATTGTGTGCATGAGTAACTTTGAGCATTCCCCAGCCTCAGAAGCACAGTGCTGTCTGTAGCTATTGAGCAGAATAAGAATCTTCAAGATGGCATTCAGCTAGTGCAGGCTATCAGTGAGCACAATGATATTCCGTTCTGATGGCTGAGCCATGGTCAGGAAATTGAAATGTTTTCATGCCGAGGGCAAGTGGTGGAAGCTTAGATCCTAGCGTTACAGAAGAACTGACCATTCAGATATGAAATAATAAAATAAAATGGAATAAAACATTAACATTATTTTCATTAACAATAAATTTACATTTTCAAGCTCCTTTATATTACAGGCATGCTAAATTCTATGTTTACCTATTAGTTATTCTATTGCTTTATTTGGGCCATACACCAGTTCAAAGAGGTACGAAATAAAGGAGTGTTCTTAACAAATGGAGCAACAAAATATGGCTCGTTTCTCTATGTTGGTACTCTTTGGGAAGTGAGGAAGAGGTCAAAGGGGTCCATATAGACCTCGAGGCCTCCAGACAATTTCAGAGCCTTCAGGGACAATATCTGCAGGGATAAGGATTCGTCTGATTTGCAGGCAGGCGAGAAAAGGAAATTCTGTGATGTGTCTTCGTGTCAAGGTCGTGATGTTGAGTGCTGACGAAACTCAAACATTTGGAAACCTACCTGTGCCCATGAATACAAGACTGAGCTTGGAAATAGAAAAATATGACTGGCCATTCCCTCACAATTGCATAGCCGAGTTGGATTTAGAGAAGGCATCAGAGTGTTTACAATTAGCTAAACAAATGTTGGTGAGGATGAGCTAAGAATGTTGGGTCACAGTGAAGTACAAATCTCACAATAGCATAGGTGTGGAAAAAATTGGGCCACTAACAGTAGCTCATCAAGATTAGGCTTAACATTGAGGTGTGTGTTCCTTTTTCTTAGTGTCCAAAGCTAATTCTATAGAGGACAGGTTTTACCTAGGTTGGTAAGTAGTGGTGCATTAGATAAAACAGTATTCTCAATAGTAAGAGGCATGAGGTATCTGTGTGTTGAAATCCCATTTGGATCAACATGGTATCTCACTTATTAGTTAAATGATTAAAGCAGGGTTATTATTGTGATTGAATAAACAGAAGTGTCTCAAGAACTTATTATACACAGGAAGATGAGCAAGACAGGTCAGGCTGTGACAAATCTCATGGAAGTAAGTAAGTCTTCAATCTGACCACCAAGCTCACTGCCATGTACCTCTTTGTCCTGGACACTGGTTAGAAAACTAACAAGACATTGTCTCTTAACCACAGAACTGCATTGGTTGCCATACCTTCCAGCTCTGCTTCATGTGTTCATTCAGAGGGCTGTAATTCTAGATGCCTGACACAATTGGGAGATTGGGAAGCTCAGAAAGAGCTCAATAGAGCTCAAGTTCACTTTGTTATAAAGTGATTCATGAGGCCAGATCAATCTGAGCTATGGAAAAATGAAATAATAAAAGAACCTAGAATTTATCGAAAGCCTTCACACTCCCAAGAGAATGAAATGTTTGCATGTGCTCAATTTGATTTAGGTTAACATTCTCTCCGTTAGCTAATGCAAGGCAGGGGAAGAATCCCATTTCAGAGAGGAGGAGCCAGGCACAGAGAGGTGAGGCCACCACCCAGCATATGATGCTCAGAGCCAGCGTGTCTCATTCGCCGGCTACTTTCCCATCAAGGCTGATGGTGCTGCGTCTGTTGAACGGTCACACTATCCAGGATGCTGTACATGGCCCATCTGTGTCTGATTCTCAGACTATTATAATCTCTACCAACTGGGTAAGTTTTCATATAAAGATTTCTTCATGAGAGAACAGGAATTAAAGAATTTCTTTAGGTGTCAAGGAAAATATTGCTGTCTAGCGGAAGGGAGTATGCCTTGGCTAGTTGCTGTTCTGCCCCTTTGGAAATGTTGAGAAATCAGTAGCCAAGGCTTAGTTAAGGATTAAAAGAAATACAAGTAGAGCAATAAGCCCCCTGCTATGGCCGGGGGTGCCAGAACAGTAAATCCAGGCGGTGGTTTTCACGTACAGTGTATAATTTGGGCCCTGACGGAGCTCAGATGAGGAATAGGTCTATATAACTATTGATCCACAGAGCTATCAGGGACATCATTTAAGTTGATGGCTTCTGTTGGTCCCTTAGGATGTGGAGTCAGCTTTAACCTGCAAGGAGAAAAAAAAAATAAAGGTAAATGAAAAGGAAAGGGGAAGTGTCCACACTCTCCCCTTTAATCGGAAACACTTCTAAATGACCTTGGGTTTCAGCCACCAGACTGCAAAGTCGCTTTATCCAGTTGTTTACTTATCTAATTATATTGAGGAATGCCTATCACTTAAGATCCCATTAGGTGTTTACACATGTGTCAGCCACACCTGTTCTGTGACAGTGATTATAGCCAGAGACAAAGAGAAACAGGCCACCCTGGTCACAATCAGTAACATCCACAGGCCCTTGAGTGTCCCAGGGGTGGGGGTTGAGAATGCAGACAGAGAAGAGTTAGTTTCCTGGCTCCTTTCCTGGAGCCTTTCTGTCACCAGAATGGCAGACGTGGCTTTGTGTCAGGCCTTATTGACCTGAATCTGTGGATCCTGAAGTCACTGGGCATATTTCTAAACCTTGCCTCTGTCTCCATATTAAATGTCTTGGCCACCTCTTCTGCTTTCCCTCTGAACTCTTGTGCTGGGCCTCTCCGAATATTCTATTTCTCCACTCGCCTGCCCTTTGCCTGTTTTTTTTTGTTTGTTTGCTTTTTGGGGTTTTATTTGTTTGTTTGTTTTTGTTTTTTTGAGACTGGGTTTCTCTACGTAGCTTTGGAGCTTGTCTTGGAACTTTCTCTGTAGACCAGGCTGTCCTTGAACTCATGGAGATCCACCTGCCTCCGCCTCCCAAGTGCTGGGACTAAAGGCGTGCACCACCACTGCCTGGCCCTGGTTTCTAAATGCATGACTGCACAGTGGCTTTTCTGTTGGTGGTTTTGTTTCAAGCGTCACTCTGGCCTACGTATCTGGGGCTACCTCACTGGGACCCTTTGAACTTCTTTGACCGCAGTCTCACAGTGTCTTGGAGATGAGCTACCAACTTCGAAGGGAATTACTTTAAGTTATTTGTGTTAGAGGTGTAGGTTCTGGAGAAACAGTTTCAGTGGGAACACAAAACTTTAAAAAGATCCTTAGAATTCCTGAAAGATCATCCCCATTGTCTCAGTGTGTGGGTGTACCCCTTGCGGTCCTGAGTTCCTTGCTCGTGCTCTCTCTCCTTCTGCTCCTGATTTGGACCTTGAGATTTCTGTCCGGTGCTCCAATGTGGGTCTCTGTCTCCTTTCATCGCCTGATGAAGGTTAATATTAAGGAGGATGCCTATATGTTTATCTTTGGATTCACCTTCTAATTTAGCTTCTCTAGGATCGCGAATTATAAGCTCACTGTCCTTTATTTATGGCTAGAAACCAAATATGAGTGAAAAAGCATGGGATAAAACCGGACTTACATAGCAGACAACGAGGACTACTGAGAACTCAAGAACAATGGCAATGGGTTTTTGATCCTACTGCACATACTGGCTTTGGGGGAGCCTAGGCAGTTTGGATGCTCAACTTACTAAACCTGGATGGAGGTGGGCGGTCCTTGGACTTCCCACAGGTCAGGGAACCCTGATTGCTCTTCAAGCTGATGAGGGAGAGGGACTTGGTGGGGGAGGGGGAGGGAAATGGGAGGCGGTGGCGGGGAGGAGGCAGAAATCCTTACTAAATAAATAAATTAAAAAAAAAGAAAAAAAAAGATCCTTAGAATGACTTGGATGAGCCACTAAAGAACTGCGTGTTGTGTTTCTGAGAGGAAGGGAAAATGAGTTGGGTAGAGAGGGGCAGAGGAAGGACACAGATCAACATTCTGTGGGTTTAAGAACCAGTGAAAATCCCACACTGGAATGGGGACAAAGCAGTTCTTAATGGGAACATCTAATTTCGGATTTTAAATTGTGCTCATTTTATGCTCGTCCAACTCTTTCCAGTTTAGACTGCCCTCCAGTTCTTCTTCTTAGAGATCCTTTGCTAAACAGTCTACTGGATCCCAGCTGAGGTCCAGGGATCACAGTGAGTGCTTTTGATAAGCTTACCCCTGACTTCATACCTTACTAAAGGGTTAGAGATACACATCCCTAAAAGGCTAAAAAGGATAAAATACCCACACAAATTCATGGCTGGCACTGTTCATTTCTTCCATCAATTCAGATAATTTCTAATCAATCCATGGTCATTATTCACTTTTGGTGGGGAATAAGATGCTGTATATTATGCCTGTTGACATGCCTACCCCTGGATGCCTTACAGTCCTTGAAGGTCACAACAGCCTCTTATAAAATTTATTATTCCTCCCATATATACCTGCAATGAATATTTGGGGCCTTTTCATGCAGACAATTTATGAATTGAAATAAAAATGTTTTATACCATACATCATCTAAAAGGGGAAAACTCTGTTCCCATCAGTGCTCTGACCCCATGTGCTTTGGGTCTTTCATCTAATTCTCGGATGTCAGGCCTCAGAGTGTTGGCTTGGCTTAGCAGTTTTCAGCCCACACATACTCAGTGACCTCTCCAAACATAAAGATTGGCTCATCTTATCTCATCTTGTCCAAATGTCTCGTGGATGCTCATAGGTTTGGCATCATACAAATGGTTTCCATCAAACATGCCCAGCTGTCTGCTCATTAGTGTTTCTTCTCAGTCGGGTTATGTATCAGCATCCTCAGTCTCAAAAACTCTACCCGTCTCTGTTACCTACCTTCACCTATTTTGGCCTCTTACCCTAGCTCCTTGGCTTCAATTTTCCTTACCCCAATATTCATCCTGTGGTTGAGAGATCACTCTCAAGCACGACCAGTTAACCCATTTATCCAACCTTAACGTTACTGAACACCTTCTGTGTGCAAAGTACCAAATGCGCAATGATGGATAAAGCAGACTAGTTCATCAACTAGGTTATCCAAGAAAACCTCAAAGCGCACGAGTAGAAAATGATGAGACACTCATCATAACGACATGCATGTCACCAGGGAATTGGTGTGTAGTTATACAGTATGCAGAATCAGGCACACAGAGAGAAATGCATGCATTAGCAGGAAGGTGTTGGGATCTACTTACGTCAGCTCACCATACACCACAGTCTCATTTCTCAGTAAGGGAAGCAACACACAGCCAGGATAGTTTCTGCCCAGCTTTGTTCGGCTTTCTCCCATCCTGGCCCAGATCATGCTGCCATTGCCTCTGCTTCTGCGCTGTAGGCTGGACATCTGGCTTGCCTCTGAAGGCTACTCCCAGCAACTGTCTTGGGACACATCATGATGACCTGTCCTGGGTTAAATTCCTGGCAGCTGTCTCCTGACAGGGGCTTGGACTGGACTCAACTTGTTTTTCTGTTAGGGAAATAAAAAGGCCTAACTGTATGCCTAGGATTTTCTCATTTGTCTTTTGTTGTGGCAATAAAATAGCGCTCATCGTCATTCACCTTGGGTCTATGAAGATGAAATGACTTGAAATTGTGGCAGGGTACAAAATTGGAAGGCTTTGGAATGCATGGGAAGAAGATGAAAGTAGAAACATGGATGGAAAACTAACTTGTTTTTCTGAGATTTCAGGAGAGGAAAAGAAAACCAGTGCTGCGTCTGAGAGGGGAGGTAACAACGGGCAAACAGACCTCAGGGCAGAGTGGACATGAATTTTACATATTCTTCTTTGGACAAAAATAGCATCAGAAAGAAAGACAGCATAGTGTCCAATAATCATGACATCACCAATGTAATAGATATTTATAAAGTTCAGTAGATTCCACCTCCTTAAAATGTAGTAGGACAGAGCTTAAGAGAGCTAGCAAAGCCCGATGTGACAGCATTGTGGTTCCTGTCTGACAGTAAAAAAGAGCGGTTTCTGCCCCTTCTGAAAGACCCCTTCACTAGCTCATGTAGAGCATAAGCAGCACCATGCTGATTCACCCTAGGCAAGGTACCACACTTGACAGAGAAGCTACAACTGGGGCTGAATGTGGTGGCACCTGTTTGACATCCCCTGGGAGACGTCTGGGCATTGGAAGGGCCAGACTCGTGAGTTAGATGGAAACATAATAGGGTGGACCACCTCTGAAACCGAGGTCATGATGAGGTCTTAATTTTTTTCCATTGCAAATTCTTTTTTTATTTTATTTATTTATTCTTCTCTTATGAATTACATCACTCTCTCCTCTCCTCCTAGTGCCTCCCGTCAACCTCCTCTCTTCCCCCAGATCCATTCCTCCCTTCCTCTTCAGATATGGCAGGCTTCCCAGGGATACCAACCAAACATGGCATATCAAGTTGCAACAAGACTAGACACGTCCCCTCATATTAAGGCTGGACAAGGCAATCTAGTAGGAGAAAATGGGTCCCAAAAGCAGGAAAAAGAGTCGGAGACAGAACCTCCACTTCATGATTTTTTAAAAAAAAAAAATATTGTATTTTTTTGAGATAAGGTTTTATGTATCCTATGCTGGGCTCAAACTTGTTAGGCAAGTGACACTGACCTTAAATTCCTGATTTCCATGCTTTCACCTCCATAGTGCTGGGATTACAGGCATGCTTCACCGCACCCAGCTTATAGTTAGATCTTTAAAGGCGGCATTCATCTCTGCCATTTTCCCTATGGTAAAATAGTGTTTTATTTACAAAATCCTCCTGGGACAGTCCAGTGCCTGAGGCTTCTGCTTGAGCCTTACCACCACAGTGGCTTCTACTACAAAGGCCATAAGAATTTCACCAGCGAGCAACTGTTATCTTTTCCAATTACATCCATGATGGTTCATCTGAAGGTAGACAGACTGGTGGACCACTCGCATGTCTGTACCCACTGTGAACAAGATGGGATGTAGTGTACTGTTTATTAGTGGGTCCCTTTAGGTTACTAATCTTTTAAAAATGCTTTTTATCTATTCTTTGAAAACATAGGCACGCAGTGTATTTTGACAAAATCCCACCTTTCCACTTGCTTTTCAAATCCGTCAAGACTCACCACTCCTCCCTCCCAACTTCATGTCCTCTCTTGTAAGCCACCATGTCAAATTAGAGCTCTATCCACTGGAGCATGGGCTATCTGCCTCAGTCCAGATTCCTAAAAAATATTGACGACTCCTCCCCCGGCAGCTATCAATTGCCAATAGCTCCTCAACTAGGGGTGGAGCTTACAAATCTCTTCCCCATCCAGGCTCCTCTTCACAAAATATGTAATATTTTTAATTTATTCTTTGAGAATTTCACAATACATATCTGTATTTCAAGCATACTTTCCTATCACCCCCTCTCTCCAACTCTTCCCAGATCCCCCCACCTCTCCATGTCCCCTCCCACCTTCATATCTTCTATGTTTTTTAAATTGCATAATCTACAGAGTCCAATGAGTGCTGTCCACTTATATAGGTATGAGGTTATTCTCTGGAGCATGGCCAACACGTGTCTCCTAAGAAAAGTGATTCTCCTCCCTCCAGCAGCTGTTATCAATAGCACCTTAGCTAGGAGGAAGGGCACCTGTGCCCCTCCTCCATCAATACTGGGATGTTGGTCGGCTTAATTTTGTTCAGGTCTTTGCAATCAAAGGTCCTGTCCTGTCCAGAAGATGTTTAACCATAGTCTTTCCTGATCTCTATCTCTTTCTGTGTCCCCCTCCTTTTGGTGATGTTTCTTGAGCCTCCAGGGAGAACAAATGATATAGATGTCCCATTTATTGACAGGCACCCCACAGACACTTGTTCTTTGCACTTTGATCAGTTGTGAGTTAACTTCTGGGCCCTGTTCAAAGATGCTACTCTGATGAGGACTGAGAGCTATACTAATCTTCAGATAGAGAACTAGAAGGCAATGTGATGCTAAGTCAGTCCAGCAAAATAGTAGTAGGTTCAATCTTCCCACCCCAAGGTGTTTGAGTGCCCTCGACACAGCTTCTTGGCCAGATTTATAGTAAAGCACGAATTTGCTCCTGTGGAAAGGCCTTAAAGCCAATCAAAAGGCAATTGCCTATCCCCATAATATTCATGCCATTATTGCACCCACAAGCGTATCTTGCCAGACCTATTGTTATTGTAGCTTGCAGGATTCATATGAGGGTAAGACTGTTGATTGCTTCTTCTCTAGAAGCCTTCATGACACCTTCCAGTAGTCTGAAAGCCAGTGAGCAGGAAAGAAGCTTCCAGGTCAGACAGTACCACCTTGACTTCTCCAAGTCCTGTACAAAAGCATGTGTTGTCTTCAGCAGTGGGGTCCTACCAAAAAGTTCTGGTGGGCACCTGAGAGCCATCATTGTTTTAGGGTTCCCCCAACCAGCAATTTGAAGAGGGGAGATATACCACACTGGACCTTTGATTTGGCAACTTAAGATTTCAGGTATTATGACCAAAAGCAACTTCGGAGGAAAACATTTTTATTTCATCTTAAGCCTATAATCCATCATCCAGACATAAGGGCAGTACAGGAGGTGGGAACTTATGCAGAGGCCATGGAGGAGTGCTTGCTGCTTGAATTCTCCTGGCTTGTTCAGTTCACTTTCTTACTCACCCCAGAACCACATGCCCAGGGAAAGCATCTCCTACAGTGGGCTGGACCCTTCCATACCAATCATCAATCAAGAAAATGATCCACAGGTCAATCTGGTGGGGATATTTTCTCTTCCCAAATGACTCTAGCTTGTGCCAGGTTGACAAAACACTAACCAGCACAGCAATCTATGACTCCTGGAGAATATTATTTCTCCTGTTGGACAACTCCTGATCCTCCTCCCATGATTTAGGTTAGGACAAAACCTTCCTTGGTTGGTTGCCTGTCTATGGTGCCCCTAGCTTTCCAGGCTCTGTTAACTATATATCACTTCACAAGTTGGGCATACCTTGTTGCCTAATTTTGTAATTAATTCCAGTCATTGCACTTACAATAGAATGCATGTTTGTGTTTCTCTTGAAATTCACACACTGAAATTCAATGAGGTGGGACTAGGTTCAGTTTTTAGGAGGTAAGTGTGTCATGAAGTTGGATCTCCCAGGACTGAAGCTAGTGCTTTCACGTGTGTCTTCTGATATAAAACCTGTCTATGAATTAGATATCTGAACTAAACGGTGGGTGCTTGCCAGACACAGTCTCTTTTGCCACCCTGGTCTTAAACTCTAACCTCTATAATGCTATAAAATAAGTATTTGTTGTTTAACTCACTCCGTCAATGCCATTTTTGCAATGACAGCCCAGTCAGGCTGATTGTTATCTTCCTTGCCTATTGTCACCACCAGAGCAGTAAGACACTGGTCACTGCAGTAGCATCATCTTCCCTGAATGTTGGTTTATGCCTCTCCTCATCAGTACCTCCCTTATCATCAGCATCTGTCCTATGGCCTTGGAAAAGGATGCCCTCGGGAACCTGTACACAACAGGACATTGCCATCCAAAGTGCGTGCTTGCCTTGTGTAGCAGATGCACGTTAGCACACAGATTCCATGGCCTTTAAACATCTTCATCTTAGCATCTGTTGAAGCTCCTTGTGCATCTCTCCCAAGGGCAATCCTAGCTGGATGTTAGAACTACTACTTGGACCACGACTTGAAGTCCTATATTATATAACAGTGTTCCCCGATTGAGGCTCCTTTACTTGACACAATTATGGTACCTTAAGGTCCAGTCCCACACACAGCTTCCCATTTTCCGTCATGACCACTTAGTTCGCTTTGAGAAGCATCCTGGAATATAGCTTTATCCTTTTTCATTTTTCTGGTTCAACGCTTTAGCAATCTGTGGTGTCATGACTTGATTATGTTGACCCAGATGACTGTAAGTTGCTCTCCCTTAACCAGTGGATTGGTGTAGGATTTCAGAAGGATTGTATGTTGCCATGAGAGACAAAGAGGCTTCTTCATCAGCTTTAAGCAAGGGAATGATCTAGAGTAACAGACAGCAGTGAGGTACTCCTGTAGACCATAAGTTTACGGGATCTGGAGTAAAGGAAGAAACAGAATACATATAGTCATGGCAGTTCTGCTCAGAATCGAGACTCTTCCCTTGCACCAAGAGGATTCATCGATGACTTTAGTTGGGGTGGCAAAATGATGGAATTTTTGTTTCTCTGAACTGCCTGCTACAAGGAAATGTGATTATCATGGGGTAGGCTAGAGGAGAGTCTGGGTGGGCACTCTGGAAGCTGCTCTTGGGATTCAGGAAGAGCTCTTAGTGGTTTGAACTAGGGTGGTGAGAGTAAAGAAAGGGATGGATGAGGGGGGTGAACACCAGGGAGGAGAATGGCATCCAAATCAACGATGACACTGGGTATCATCACCAAGAAGAGCAGCAGATTTGGGGAGAGAGAAGAAGTCAGTAAGGTGAGCAACAGTTTTCCAGTACAAAAGGCAGATAGAATATGCAGAAAGATCAAACCGGTAAAGCCTCCATTTGGGTACCTACTTATTCATCTTTGAGCTTGGAAATCCTCTAGCAGGAAGTGGAGGGTTGATGTTCAATATCTAAGACCTGAATTTTTGAAAGGACTCTGCAAATATAAGTAATTTTGTTTGGAAGTCAGCAGAATTAATCCAGCTTGCTTCTGTGGCTACAGAAATGAAAGGAGGAAATAAAACCTAGGGCGGGCCTGGTGATGCTGTGCACATAAATCCTCAGGGAAGAAAAGGAACCTAGTGATGCCGTTGGGCAGGGCATGCCCAAGGGGTCACAAAACAAATGTCTGTTCTGAAATACCTGGATACTGTTTGACCAGGCTTACTAGAGTACAAGGAAGGAGTAAAAAGAAAGAAAACAGGAAACAGCTGCATCACAGCCTCTGGTGGTATACAGAGATGCAGACATGTGGTGTTGAGAAAGATGGGCGAGGAACCCCTGGGGGCACAGGAAAGAGTGGGGTGCCGGGTGCAGGGAATAGTTACTGAGGTACTAAGTACCCAGTGCGCACTGAGAGAGGCCTTGTCTTTTGTTGACTGCAAATGCACACTCCATTTCCAGGCTCCAGAACTGGGGAGTATCAAAGGTGGTGACAGAGCTGGGGATGCGTCTGCCTGCATATGATTCTCTGCCTATGGGAGAAATGATTGCCACTTAAGCTGTTTTGGCTAAAGAAGAAAATAATTCCCTTTGATTAGGAACCATCGCTTATTCTCCCTGACTTAAAATCTCAAAGGGGTGGCTCCAACAGTGCCGGGTGTGTTTACCTTCCATCGTCTCCAGAGGGAACTGGATACCACAAGTGGGCATCTGGGCAATGGATTCCAGGTAATTTAGGGCAGTGTTGTTCAGGCTTCATTGTGCATCTTACTTGATCCACGGGGAATGACTGGGCATGTCAATTATTCTAGAGTCTCAGTTTGAAGATTGTTTCATTGCTGCAGGTGTCTTGGACAAATCAATGGGGCTTTAATGTTCTGTAGACAGGAACAAATGTAATTTGAAGGGGATTTTCACGGGAAGCTATGGGTCGGGGTAGGTGACATCATTCTGTGGGGTTTGACGGGTTGGCGTCCATGCATGCGTGGCAGGGGTGGGCTAGGGTGGGGTCCATGCATGAGTGGCCGGGGTGGGGTGTCAGAGTGATTTCTCCACATACCACTGAAAGGCAAGCGCACATTCGTGCCTGTGTTTTTGCTGTTAGCACAGTGTTTGCTAACCAACACCCTAAGTTGAACACAAAATTCCCAGAAGCTGCCCTGAAAATTTCAGAGAATCACCCCTATACGTTCTTCCTTATCACCACTATCCTCGGGCTCCTGACTAAACCCAGTTTCCCCTTGGAAGTGCTGTGGCTGCCGTGTGGTACTGTCCCCAGAGAAAAAAGCTGTTCTTATCTTCCAGGGTCCAGTTCATGCCTCGTCATGCCTCTTCTTCTCATGATGTCCCTGACCCATGGCTTGTTTTGTTGTTGTTGTTGTGTGGTTGTTGTTATTTGCTTTGTTTTGACAATAGTGACGTCACATCATCCTTACTTTCAGAGGATGCATTCCCCTCCCCCCAAACTTCTGAGCATCTCCAAGGGAATACCATGATTGTCCTTTCTGTCCTTCATTCTCTCCGTAGTTTCGGATGTGTGAGCCCTGGAGGTTGGTACCTGCAGAGATCCGTTCATCCCTCATCCTTCTTCCTCCCACCACCTGGATCCCCAAGTCAGATCTCAGGGCTGTAACAAGTTCCCTGGAGGGGTGGTCCCTTGCCTCTGAGGTGGCTCAGAACATTCCTACATGTGGCAGGCACATGGCTACATAGTCTGCCTTTGCGTGGGATTGAATGCTGATTGACAAGGCACCAATGGTAACTAATTTTATATTCCCAGAGCTCGGCTCTGCTCGGCTCCTCACAGGTGGCAGAGGCTGGATCGAAGGCCTGGAGAAACTGGGAGCGTCTGGGCGAGTTTTCATATTTCATGCTGCTCTGATGTATGTGAGAGCCTGGGAGGGAAGGACTGTGGGTGGTACAGCCTCTGGGGTGTAAGCGACACTCTGAGAGCATTCCCTTCCTCCTGTGTGGGGGCTCCCCGATGTGACAGGAACAGAGGGCTGTGTACAAAATGCCGACGCTTTCAAGTCTATCTGATGCGTTTGGGGACTTGAGCAAGGGGCACTTTTCCAAATGGGTAAAGAGACCCCCAACATGGAAGTAAGGAAAAACCCTGGAAATATCTGAGGGCATATTAAAATAAACAGGCCCAACAAAAATTTTCACATAGCCACACAGGCATAATCTTTGTGCCTGGAAATCCCGGAAACTCTACGAATAATGGATAGACTCAAAAGAGAGACTTGGAGGAGTACCCTGAGGGAGGCCAAGGATTCTTGTATAGTTCTATGTATTATAAATCCCTCCATCTCTGCGTTTCTCTGAGCTCGCTGAGTGGCCAGGGGTTGCTTCATGACTGTCTGAGGTGGGCTGCTTTCTTCTAAGCTTTGGGAGCAGCGACATGGCCTCCTGTTTCCATGACAGGGAAAGTACAGTCACCCTTATATCGATGATGGATGTGGTGCATGTAAGAGCTGTGCATAGACACCTAGGTTTTGGACCATAAAGCAGGGAAGGACTCTCCAGCTTAAGAGGGACATATGGTTATGTCTCATGGTTACAGGCAATGTCAGTGCATCAAGTCAGGATTCAGGACTCTCGTCCTTCCAAAGAACTTCAAAGGTTTGTGCGCTTAAGACATCGCCCACCACTTCGTTCTCCCTGCAAAGACCTCTCAGACGTCCTCCGCCCAGGCCATCGTCTCCCTGTTTTTACACTCCCAGCCTTTCTGTGTGTGCTGTACATAACTTCAGTTTGAAGTGATTTAATTTTAGTTAACGTTAAGAAAGTATGAATTCTGTCGGCCACACATGAACCCGTATTTTTTTTCTTTCTTGGGGTTTTGTTCTACACAGAATGATGGTGACTAATACTTTTGCACTCAGCTGAATTGGCTATGCTGTCCTATCACATAGCCTGGGAAGCAATCCTGACTTTAGAAGGGAACAAAACACCAAGCTGGGATGATTGTAATACCTATTGCTAATCTTTGCTTAAAGATAGAAATCTGTGTTTTATGCGATGATATGGATTAGTTATTAGTAATAATTGTATTTATTAGCCCATTTTACTGATAGAGAGAGGAAGGCATCCTGCCTTCCAGTAGATGGCACGAGGTAGTCCAGGCCTTTAGCCCTTAGCCTAGTACTGGCTCTTCTGTGATTCCTTTAGAGGCTGAGTTGGGACACTCTGAGGAGTGACACAAGAGGTCAAGTACACTTATGCGGGGTTGGGGGTTGGGGGTCGGGGTGATGCCGATAAGTCAGAGTTGTCAGGGCTGTCTATCCAGGCTCACATTTCTGAGGGGTAGTCTGGAGGCTGTGCCCTGTCAGAGGAGGCAAGCATTCTTACTTATTGATTGACTATAACATTTAATATGTATTCATTTTTATTTAAAAAATTTTTATACAATGTATTTTTTATATTCTTTTCCTTTCTAGTTCCTCCCAATCTTCCTACCCACCTAACTTCATGTTCATTTCTCTCTCTCTCTCTCTCTCTCTCTCTTTCAAAAACAAACAAACCCAAAACAGGAAAAACAACAAAACCAAAAATCAAAACAGAAACAAACTAAAAAAAAAAAAAGATCAACATGACAAAAAAAGTACGAAAATCAAACTTTTAAAACTAAAAGTACGAAAAAGAAAACATCGAGTCTGTTTTGTGTTGGCCAACATCTCTTGAGTATGGGACCTGCCCTGGAGTGTGGTTGATGCAGCATGGGTTTCTATTTAAATGTATATTCCCAAGCTGTCCTCAGAACAGCTGAGTCTGAACTGCAGTGGGGTAGCCTGGGAGGCTTCGCACTCTGCATGACCGGGATCCTACTTGTGCCCATGGATATGGGGGGCTAACTGGTCATACAATCCCCACATCAGCAGCAGTTTGCTAGATGGGCCTTCCACACGACATTGGGTTCTGGTTCATCTTTTATGAGACCTCTCTCTTTTTGTGTTACTTTTCATTTTTTCTATATATTTAAAATGACATTTAAACGCAACAACAACAACAAAAAGAACGGTACCATTTTAAGACTCCATTCTCCTTGTTCTTGGCATTTGGCCGGGGTTCTATATACGCACGTGAGACCTGTTTTCCTAGACACGCAAGTCGTCTCAGTTGACGAGCCCTGTACAATCGCAATGGACAAAAGGCACGTATGCACGCACGAAGGGGAGCCATGTGGCAGCGGACTCCCTTGTGATGCTCACCTCTTGGTAGAAGCAAGAACAGGTTTGGGAAGAAACTTTCTGTTGATCTTGTTTCCTTTGGAATGATGTTTGATGACCATTGCCACAGATCCTCAGGTTTTCCCACACAGAAAGCCTTTCAAATAGCACTGCTGTGTGTGTGTGTGTGTGTGTGTGTGTGTGTGTGTGTGTGTGTACCACGTGGAGGTTAGAGAACAGCATCTGAGAGTCTTTTCTCTTTTGGATCATGTGGGGCCCGGGGATGAAACTCACATCATTGGGTCTGGGGCTAGCTGCCTTTTCCTACTGAGCCAACTCACCACCTGGCCCATTCTCAGTGTAAACCCTGAGATGGGTCCTGCCGATGGGTCCTGCCGATGGGTCCTGCCTGGAGCAGGAGAGAGTGCTGTGGCTAGTAGTAGCCTAGGGGCCAGGTATGAGTTCCCCTGGCTTCCCCTGAGTCTTCTGCCTTTCCCCATTTTCAGTGTGTATCTTTATCTCCAGGTGTATGAGCAGCAGGTCCGCATGACATCTGTCCAGGTGTGTATTTTGTCATCTGTAAAAAGGACACTCTATCAAAGCATCCTCAGTAGAACTGTGGGACTCTTTCTCTTTGGGTTGTCCTTACGATATCCTGATAAACAGGCATTCCCTTGGATCAAGAAGTCTGAATTTCTGCCAGGAAGGTATAGTCAAGCCTGGCCTGGTGCCTTGCTGAAGCCCAGTTTCTCTTTTAGAGACAAAATTCAAATGGGATTAATATTGCAGTCACAAAACTTTGGGTTCTTGTGCCTAAAAGTAGACAGAAGAATCTGAATTTAATTTTATGGCTCATATGGTCTGGTGGTCACACTGAATCCCAGAAAGATAAAAAGGATTTTTCTAAAGTCTTATGACTAATTGGCATCAGACCTGGAGAGTTAAGTGTCCAGGCTCCTAGTCTAGTGCTCATGCCAAGGCAGCCCTGGAAGGTGCCCACCTCTTCTGCATCGAGTCCCCTTAGCATACTTGTCAACATGGTAAGGGGTGGAAGAAATAGCATCTCTCTTCCCAGGCCTCAGAGGTTCAGGTGAACTGGTGTCCCTCAGGGAGACACACACCTGGAGTTTTCACCTTCTTATTTTTTTTTCAGAAACATTTTTACTAGCAAAACTTGGTCATTCTATAAACCATACTAGCCTACCATCTTTGAAAATTTTAGATGTGCTAAAGATTAAGACACAGAAGCGTTTATTTCTCAGTGACTCACCTTTCCTCTATCATATTCCAGTTGGAAGATGCTGACAGTGCTGCTACAGCTGCCCAGATGTCCACTGGCTCGGTGCTTTACGCTCCTCCTTAACATCTGTCTGTCTGGCATGCCGGTGAAGCCTGTTGCCGAGAAGAATGGGATCAGTGCTATGATGATATTTCAGATATTAGAAGTTCCATGCCAACTCCTCAGCTCTGACACGGATGTTATATATGACAAGAATACAATAGCCATGGAAAGAAAAATGGGGGAGGGGACGAGACTAAGAGGGAGGAAGAGACCATCGCTCATCCTTCCCTTATGGCCATAGCCGCAGCCGGCCACCTTGAGGCCTACAGAGTTGATGAACTCATAGGTGATTCTCACTGTGTACTCTGCCCAGTTAGTTCTTCGTTCCCGCCAGCCACAATTCAAAGCATAAGATCTGCCTAGGATATTTTACTTTCTTGTTCCCTATTCCACGGTGGAAAGCTCCAGAAAGGTGCAGTGATTGCACGATGACATAAACTTTTCCAACGGTTTCGAGAGCCAAAGTCAGCTGGGTGAGAAAACAAATAAAGAAAATATAAAATAACATTGGGGGCAGAGGCCTACAGGAGACCTGCCAAAAAGATACAAAGTTTGATTAGAATAATTATTTTAATTGAATTATCATTTTAAATCAATTAAAGCGAAGGATTTCAGTGGAAGGATGCCAAATCCTACGCATGGGATCCATTTGTTGGGCAGTTGTTGGGGCCTAAATGACATGCATGACTGCTGAGTGTGCTCATGCCCCCCTCTATAAACACACGCAAACCTCTCCCAATTGATCTTCACACCCAAGGCCGCAGAGCTCAGCAAGGTTGAGCCCGGTAATGGGATAACACAGGGTGATTATGTGGTTTAGTAAATATCCATATATTAAGGGCCATGTTTGAAGGCTGCCAATAAAAGACCTGAGTGTCCTGGTCTTCCCCAGAGGAATGAACGAATTAGTTTAAGAGTTTGGGGCAAAACAAGCCAGGACAGAGAAGATTAGTGCCTTCCATTTCACCCCTTCCCTAACCCGTTACCTCTGTAGTTCCTTCCAGGGCACTGGAAGTGTTTCACGCAATCTCTGGGCCTCAACGGTAATGTACTTCGAAAGGAGACTGATTACACCGACTGAAATCCATCCTGGCCAAAGGCTGCAGCTGGTTCCATTTACATTTTGTATTTTTGGAGCTTGTGCCTGTTCCAGGGAAGGATGGGATAATTGATTTAAATCAAATTATGAAACATGATACTCTGAATTCCTAAAAAACATGTTTCCTGGCTCTGCCTTCAGTAATGGAGCCTCACAGGTACCGTGGAATGGGGTTGGCTGTGAGGCTGTGCCTCTCCTGGACCATGTGCACATTCATGTGTGTGTGTGCATACATATGCATGTGTGCATGCTCAAATTCTTCCTTTAGAACTTGGTCTGCGTTTGCCTGAAAGCATTAAGCGGTGTGATGTCCTTTGGTCATAGCTGAGGGAGGGGCCACCATTCCTCACGCCAGGAACAGCCATTGAGTGGAGTGGCAAGCGTCTCGAGTTCCATCTCTGATCACAGAGTTAAAATTAAAAATTGTACGTTGCCTAAATGACAAAGGAAGTAGATGAGGGCTCAACAAAAGATGCTGATAACTTTAAGGCTTTGCTGCCTCGCACATTCAGTTCCATTTGGAAAGACAATTTGCCTCCTAGATTTTAAAAGCTATTTTAGAACGGCTTCAAAATCAAGAGCCTTAATGTTGCTTTGCTCCCATCTGTAGCCTAAATTATTTGTAATTAAGTTAAATCGCTTCATATAAATAGTAGACCTGTGCAGCCCGGGAATGATTGTTTCCCACACATCCTCGCCTTGTGAATTGTCGGCAGCAACTGAGTCTTTGGAGAGCTGAGCTTGCTCTCTGGTGCAGAATGTGCATGTGGAGGTTGAGAAAACGATTCTCTTCCCAGGTATGGCAGCTGATAAGCCCAGCCGAGCGGCTGTCTTCACGTTGTCCCTCTGCAGCCGATGGCCTCTCCAAGTATGGGTCAGATTCTTAACCTCTTGCTGCCTCCATTTCTTATTGGTGAAATGGAACATCACCACACGAAGCACATAAAGGAGTCAGGATGATCCCTGGCATGCAGGAAGGTTATTAGCTCTATTTTCAATTAGTGTTGAAGAACAATCAACAACTCCTCCCGATGGTCTATAGTTGTTTGGAGTGTTTCCAGTCCTTTGTGTGGATGGCTTGTTGAGCCTTGCCAGACTCACTGGGTAAATACTCCAGAAGCTTCTCTTCTCTTCTCTTAGAACAGCCCAGCCTAGCCCAGGGGCAGCTTGGGAAGGCAGGATGTTCTGATGTTCTTATAACCTTGCATTTCCAAGGAGGTTAACTTAGAGAGGTTAACCCAGTCGAAGCACTGAAAGAATGGACCATTTTGAAACCCTAACTTGACTATCCTTTTATTGGTGGATGAGAAACTTAAAAACAAAGGGGGCCAGGAGTTAATTTTGAAAACCAATCTTGGGGTGAAAGAATGCATGCAGAGTTCATTATCTCTCCTGTCTTCTGCTCTCTGGCCAGCAACAATCCTAGGCGTGGCTCTGTGAAGGGTTTCCTTTTTAGGTGAGTCAGCCAGGATTGTGATGACAGTGTTTCGGGAGAGCCTGAATACTCTGCTCTGTCTTGAGGCACCTCCCTCCCACTTGAGGTCTTGAGGCCACTAAGCCAGTCAAGGAGAAGTTTCGAGACATAGAATAAGCAAGGGTGCACACACCTTTATCTTTGATGGCATGCATCCAACAAGATGGTCAGAAAACCCAACTATGCCAAGTTCTCTTGAAGACTAAAATGGTCATTAAAGGTAGTCTTTAGAATTGCTATTGTGAGTCACTTTGCTTTGATAGTGACATATACTTACAGTGGCATATCCAGAGACAGCAGTTTTCTGACCAGTTCTTATCACTACCTACCTCCATTACCCGTAGGAACCCCTCTCATGACACTCAAAACTCTTCTCCAGTGTTCATCTCCGTATTGATAAAATAATTTGCCTTAACTACTACACTCTAAAAATCCCATTTTGGAAGGCATCTGTTCGTTCCCCTTTCAGATCACCACAATCTTTCCTCCTTCCAGCTTCTCAGTATAGACACACCAAGCTTTTCAATTAAGCATTGTAGTCAGAGTTTTCACATGACAGAGGCTCACACATTATCAGTAGACCATCAGTCATGCACTATGATTTTTTTTCTAAGTGTTCCTTTGTTCTTATGCATGGGTTTCTATGGACTTGTCCAGTTGCTCTAGGTTTTGTTGCATAGCAAGCAGTTTCTCAAAGTGACAGAGATTTAGGTCTTTCTCATGTTCCATGTCTACTCAAGGTTGATAATCAGGAATAATGAAGGGACTACTGATTGTAGCACTAACCAATAGAACAGCCATATTTTTGAGATGAGTTGGTCTTCATGCACCAGGGCAGGTAGTGAACCAGGACGGAGATGTCTTGACCTAGAAGTGGTATGAACACATTGTTTTGGCTTATAATTCTTTTGCTATAACTAGTGATATGCCCCTATCACCCATAGCGTACCATTTGAATAGTTGTTGTACTATATGTTGAAAAAATTGATAAATTTTTTCTTAATTTTCCCTATTTGATCTATCAGATATAGTTCCCAGTTATGTCCTCTCCAAATATTATTTAAGTATTATTTAAGTAATTCCACTTGAAAATGAGCAGGAAACCTTGAGAGCCTCCTCCTGCACAGCCATTACTCAGCTGCTGCAAAGGCGTTTCCCTTTATTTTGGGTTGGGTCCTATGGTTCTCAGCTCTCCTCAAACACTCGTTTGTGGCCAGTTTCATCACATGACTCATCCCATCAGCTTCTAAGGCAGGGTTCAGGGAGCTGTGACAACCAAGGACATCATGTCTGTTCTGCATTGCTGTCTTCTCTTAGATTCCGTTTCATTTTCAGTGGGGCAAAGAATTGTGGGTTGAAAGTCACTGCTCCCAGGATTTTGGAGTCTGGAATCTAGGGTGACCAGCATATGAGTGCTGCTGGGAAGACCTATGGCACTCTAATGTCACAGCTTTGCATACAACTGGGCTCTCGCTGGGATCACTTTAGGGGCACCGGGAGATGGCTCGTTGGTAGAATAATTGTAGGCATTAGAACCTGATTGTAGATCTCCAGCTCCCATGTAAAAGCCACACATAGTGGCAGGCACATCTATAATCCCAGGGGTACTGAGGCAAAAAGAGATCGATCCCTGGAAACCGCTGGCCAGCCAGCCTAGCTGCATTTATGAGCTCCAGGTTCAAGAAGCGATCCAGTCTCAAAAAATAAGGTAGAAAGCATCTAAAGAGGATGCTCGATGTCAACATCTGGTTTCCATATGTATGTAGACATACATGCACTCATGGACACCTTTACATAGACACACACACACACACACACACACACACAGGTACACACAGGTGTGCACATACAGGGAATTTTCACTAGTCTCATGGTGAAATTTCACCATGATGTATCTACTATGAACCTTTAGTACGTATGCTGCCAAAGTGAGCACGCAGGTCACATCATTTAAATCACATTTGCCTGTTATCCTGCTTGCCTGGAGTGCTAAAGATGGGAGACCAATCATCAGAAGACTCATAATTTAGCTTCTTAAAAATTATTATATCACTTGCCTGATAATTTTCATCCTACCATTTCAAAAATATAATTGCTAAGGAGCCATTACAAATTAGATATTGGGGTCATCAGATTGTTTCTCTGGACTTTTTTTTTTGGGCTATTTTATATTTCTGACTTTTGTTATTTTCTTATATTATTTTATTATCCTTTAAAGCTATTGTTTTTTTGAAATACTTGGATTTTATAATATGAACATTTTTATTAGTGCTTATTCATTGTATGATTGCTCGGTTTGCTCTTTTTCTCTCTTGGTCTCTCAGTTTTTGAGGCAGGGACTCATTCTGTATCTCAGACTGTCCCAAAACTCACCATGTAGCTCAGACTGGCCTCAAATATGCGGCAATTCTCCCTTCAGTCTCCTGAGTTCTGGGATTGCAGGTGTGAGCCACTACACTTGGCTGCAAGTGATAGCTTCACTAAAACCTTCATTCACTCATGTCCTGTAATCCTCCACTTTAACTTTATTTCCCACTCCCAATCATTAACTTCCTTTTCCTGATAGTTCTATATTTTCCCATAGCCATGAGGAGCAAGCCAGTAAGCAATGCTTCTTCATGGCTGCTGCATCAGCTCCTGCCCCCAGGTTCTTGACCTGTCTGAGTTTCTTTCCTGACTTCCTTGGATGATGAACTGTGATGTGGAAGTGTAAGCCAAATAAACCCTTTTATCCCCAGGTTGCTTTGGTCATCATGTTTCATCACAGCAATAGTAATCTCAGCTAAGATGTGTATATTCCCTTATATGCCTTATCTATATATCTCTGTATACTCATATTTCTTATCTGCATATATCATATGTTCTAGATCTCACAAATGGGAGAAAACATGCAATTTTTGTCTTTTAGGAGCTGGCTTATTTTTCCTAATATAATGATTTTCAGTTCCTTCCATCTGCCATTGAAGTCATAAAAATTTCCTCCTGCATCTATGATTTCAGAGCATTCCTAGAAGACATCATCTTGAACTTGACTTCAGCACATTTTTTTAAATCCCATATTCTGTCCTGTGTGGATGGTGTGTGTATTCTCAAGGGCAAGTTAAAGTTAATGGCTGTCTTTTAAGTTAAGAAAATCCAAGTCATTCTTTGAGAAGTTGAAACTAGGCTCAACTCATACCTTATAGTAGATACTGGTAAATCTTTCCTGAGAAGTCAGATAATAAATAACTTGGGCACTGTGAATCTACTCAAAGCTGCTGACAAGGCTGGCATATATTCACTGTACATGATAGCAAGTTTCGTGAGGACATTTCATACAAGTATATAAGGTCTACTTCTATGTGCTAATAGAATGATTCAAAAAAGTATTTATTTTGACTTGGTTAGATATAGCAATGAATGGGCTAGAGAGATAGCTTGGTGGTTTGCGCTAGCTGCAAAATCAGAGGATCAGGGTTCGGATACCAGCATCTGTTGACAAGCCAGGCATCCTACAAACTCCTGTAACTCCAACTCTGCAGGAGCAGATGGCCCCTTCTGGCCTCCTCATGTAAAGGTGTGCACGTGCGTGCCCAAACACACACACACACACACACACACACACACACACACACACACATAAATAAATAAATCTTTTTAAAGGGAAGAATGACAATGAAACATCAATAAGACAAAGACAAAAATCTCCTAGTTCCAAAGATATTTGAATTAGAAGAATCCATTTATTTACTTTTTGTAATATCCAGAACCTGGAAACAACCTAGATGCCCCTCAACTGAAGAATGGATAAAGAAGATGTGGCACATTTACACAGTAGAGTACTACTCAGCAGTAAAAAACAATGACGTCTTGAAATCTGCATGCAGATGGACGTAACCCAGATCCAGAAAGATGAACATGGTATGTCCTCACTCATAAGTGGATACTAACTGTAAAGCAAAGGATTTTGAGCCTATATAGTTCGCCATCCTAGAAAAAGCCATGTTTTAAAAACTAATTTCAAAAAGGCATAAAAATAATGACCACCTTATATTAATACTCCAGATTTTTAACTTTATTTGCTAAAAACCATTTCCCACCAAGGGAACACAGCTTCTTGGAAGATGAGGGATCCTAGGTATGGGGAGAAATGCGTACAGGGGGCAGAGAATCCTGGAGACGGAAGCTTCTTTATTCCCCGGTACCACAGCCATTTAGTTCCAAGGAAGAACACAGAGGCTGATATTAATAAACTGTTTGGCCTATGGCTCAGGCTTATTACTAACTCCTCTATACTTGATAGCTGATTGTCTTTGGTGTCTGGTCAAGGGCTTCACAGCCTCAGCGCTCCCCGGGTGATCTTGGTCACCTTGGCCTGGCTCATCAGGACTCCTGCTAAGCTTGCTCAAACCAGAGTGCAGCTCACCTGCAAGGTTTCATCTTTGTAATTTTCTCTCTATAGCTCCCCTCTCCCGCTTCCGGGTCTGATGGAGGAAGGTCATTGGTTGATTAAATAAAGAAGCTGCTTGACCTGATAGGTTAGAACATAGGTGGGAGGAGCAGACGCTGGGAGGAAGAGGAAGTGAGCTCAGAGACTCGACAGCTCTCCTCTCAGGGGCAGAAGCCTCAGAGAGACACGATGCTCTACTCTTGCGGGCAGAGGCAAGAGCTCTGCTCTCTGAGGCACATGCGATGAAGCTCCGACCCAGGATGGACGTAGGCTAGAATCTTCCCGGTAAGCGCACCTTGGGGTGCTACACACAGATGATTAGAAATGGGCTAGTCCAGGTGCGAGAGTTAGCCGAGAAAAGGGCTGGAGCTAAAGAGCCAAGCAGTGATTGAAAGAATACAGTGTCCGTGTAATTATTTCGGGCAAAGCTAGCCGTGATGGCTGCCGGGTGGCGGGAAGCAGCCCACTGCCCATTACTACACGGGTCATAAATTTTTGCTTTTCCTCCTTGTTGGAGGCGAGCCTGGTTTTACATGGAGCTCTCTTTTCCCCCATTGGAATATTCTTTTTCAGAAAAGAGTATGTTTTGGGTCACTTTGCTGTTTAGCCTGGGTTTTTTCTGTGACACTAGTGGGAGTGTGGAGGTCTGTCGCTCTTCTCCCATGCACGTGTCTCTGGGGACTGCCTGGCTGCTAATTCATCTTCTATGGATGGATCAGAAGATCCCATTACACCTAGACTAAACTTTCTTCATACTTTGCAATCGCACTTCCCTATTAATTAACCATAACGAAACTAGGATCTGTGGAATTCTCTTTTACCCTTCAAAGTTTTTTTTCCTTATTTCTATTTAAAACACAGTTGACTGCCATTGTAACCTTTTCCCTGGGAGTCCCATGCCTTTTGTATTTCAGTGCTTTATTTCCATATAAAAAGGTTCAACTGTTTTTTTTTATAAACTTTCTGAAATGTCTTTTTATTGTAATATAATACACTTGTAATTAAATACTGACTTAGGGAGTGATTTTCTTTTGTCTTATTTCATCATCCAGGCAGGAAAACAGCCACAGCCGCCATTCTGTGGGGCCGTGTGGTGTTAATGTAAGGTTTTGATTAGAAACTTTTCATCCCCCATTCTCCACCCGTTCTATCAGCTCTTTTTTTTTTTTTTTCCTGCTAGCTTCGTAAAGGCTTCCCAGGAGGAATCCCTGTCATGCTTTAATGGCGCAGGAACAGACAGGATAATGCTACATATCTCCGGGATTCCTTACATCCGGGCATTGTACTCTGTATGCCTCTGGACCCAGGTAAAACCTTGGCTCCGGTGGCTGATTTGAAACCTGAGCCTCCCACACATCTGCTGAGGACACTGACTGCGGCAGGGAAAGTGACTCTCTTCAAGTTTTATTTGGGCCATAAAAATTCATGCTGTGTCCCGCCTCTTTCAGATCCGTGCCATTAAATGAGGCTAGGTCCAGAGTACACTCCGGAGGAAGCCAGAAAGGACATTAAAATGCTTAGTCTATGACACACTTCCTTATTTTTGTCATTTTGACATTTATGTGTTGTTTCATTAGGGATTTTTAAGAGAAGACCCCTTTTGGGCAAGAAGTTTTCCCCAGACCGCCATAAGAACCGACAGTTTATAATCTAGCAGCTGTCTGGGTTGCATCTCAGCTGAACCGGACCACCTGCTGGCTGTTAACCTCTGGAAGGTTATTATGAGACAATTGCTGTTGTTGTTTGTTTAAAAAGTTTCAGAGTTGAAGGAAAATATTAGTAATGAGTGACTTAACCTGTCGTGTTTACTGTTTCCCCTCAGCTTGCAGATGGTGTTCCAGTGGCCAGAGGGAGGACTCCAAGGAAGCCAACACTATTTTACACTTGTTTTGGAGACAAACCATTAAAACAGGCTTGGCAGCAAGGAACTCTGCCCTGGAGGAGGGGAAGGCAGCATTGCAAAAGCCCTTAAAAAGAAAATAATCATTTGCGGGGGACGAGATGCAAGCGCGCATTGCCACGCAACCCGTGGATTCCACACGTGGTCGCTATTAAGCTGAGGGCTGGCAGAGCCGCACACCTTCTGAGCATGTGCGATTCATGGGGCATTCTGGAGTTTGCCATCTGCTTTCTTCCATTCCCTGCTCGTCCCTCTAGCCAATGGAAAAGATAGCTGTGAGTTCTCTCCACAGCCACCAGGGGATGGCTTTCTAAGTCCTACAAAACCCAGTCCTTGTGCATCTTTGTGTGTGGACCTATTTATTACAAGGTGATCTGCTTCTCTGAGAACTCCAGTCTGGATAGCATTTGCAGAATGGCTTTTGTGGGACAATTAGGGACCACCACGGAAAGCAACCAGCTGAACAAGATATCCTGTGAGGGTCAGAATACCTCATTTTCTCTCCTTCTTTATTTTCAGTATCTAGAATTGTAACCGGTTCATGGTGGGCACCCTCTAAATATTAAGTAAATGAATACCAGCACCACCATTGATGTGGGAAGTCCTTCTGTATATGTGTTGCTTTTATTGGATAATGAATAAAGCTATTTCGGCCAATGGTTTAGCAGAGCAAAGTCAGATGGGAAATCCAAACAGAGATATATAGAGAGTAGGCAGAGTCAAGAAGATGCCATGTAGCTGCCTAAGGAGACAGCAGCCGTGGAACCTTATTGGTAGGCCACGGACTCGTGGTGATACACAGATTAATAGAAATAGGTTAATTTAAGATGTAAAAGTTAGTTAATAAGCAGCCTGAGCTAATAAGCTAAACAGTGTTTTAATTAATATAGTTTCTGCATGATTATTCGGGTTTGAGAGGTCCGGAAACTAACAAGCAGTCTCCAGCCACAAACCATCTCCTCCTGTTGCTCCTCCTGTTGCTGCTCCTCTTTCTGCTGCTCCTTCTCTTCCTGTTGCTCCTCCTCCTGCTCCTTCTCTTTCTGTTGCTCCTCCTGCTCTTCCTCCTACTGTTCCTCCTCCTGCTGCTCCTCTGCTCCTCCTCCTGCTCCTTCTCTTCCTGTTGCTCCTTCTTCTCTTCCTCCTACTGTTCCTCTTCCTGCTGCTCCTCTGCT
>NW_004949107.1:5586681-5625166 GCF_000317375.1 Microtus ochrogaster | reverse complement strand
TTCTCTTCCTGTTGCTCCTTCTTCTCTTCCTCCTACTGTTCCTCTTCCTGCTGCTCCTCTGCTCCTCCTCCTGCTCCTTCTCTTCCTGTTGCTCCATCTTCTCTTCCTCCTGCTGTTCCTCCTCCTCCTACTCCTCTTGCTGCTTCTCCTCCTGCTGCTGCCCCTATTTCTCCTCCTGCTCCTCCTGCTGCTGCTCCTCCTCTTGCTGCTGCTCCTCTTTCCCTCCTTTTTTTGTCTGCTTACTTCTTGTTTATCACCCAGATAACAGAGAACAGTGGTTGGGAAATGTGGTTGACTCACATCATTCACCTCAGAAAATGCAAACTTCTTTTTGGCCATGAATTTCAGAACAGTTAGGGTTGAAGATTTGGGCAAAAGCCTGCAGCAGCTGATCTACAAAGCTGAGCAGAAGGGAAGAGGGAATTCTGCCTCGAGTGTGATGCAGCAGTGTGACTCTTGCTCTGTGTCGTTGGGCAGATTAACTTGCCTCTCTGATTCTTTTTCTGGTATAACGAGGAATAAGGGCAGGTTTCCTATGGGGTTTTCTGTTCTGTAAAAGTAAAGCCTGCCACTGAAGAGGAGGTGTGTTTACTGTTTACTACTGTTATTAATAGAGTATTGTTATTTTACTATGACTACAATTATAGCAATGCTATGGGCATTCTCTTACTTCTTTCTCACACTCATTGGCTGACAAACTTCCTACCATCTACAGTATTTGTAACACAAACTGCTCAGGTTTGGGGAGTTCTGTTCCTTTAACCAGTATATGTGTAACTAAGGGTCGGTCTTTTAACTTCTGAACTTGGCTGTTCTCATGTGTAAAGTCAGAGAAATCATTTTGCTGATTATATCCAGTATAAAGAACTCAAGAAAGAGGGGCTTCACACCTGATGGCATTGTCAGATTTTAAATGATTTTATAAGTAAGTGGTGCGAAGCTACTTGGTCCAGCATTAACTGCTTAAGTGTCCATTGTTGCTTCAGTTCCTTTTACTTCAACAAGCACTACGTAACTGCTGTGCCCAACCCTGAGCTATAGGCAGCCCTAGGTCCCCACTTCAGGGAAGCTTTGAATGTGGTGATTGGGATAGTCATGCTGCTGGGCTCAGCTGAGCCTGGGATGGGGAAGTTCCTCTTTGCTAATTTTGTTCAGTGTTCCATACTGACACTTCAAAACAAGATGGCAAATAAATAAATAAATAAACAAACAAACAAGATGTCAGAGAGAGAAGTTTGGAGCTAATAGTACCACTCTGCTTGCATATGTACAGGGATGCCAGTGAGGACATCTCCTTGTAACATGAGGGCCAGCTTGTTGGGGTTTTTGTCCTACCTGGTTCCCGCAGTTGTTATGTCCCAAAGAAAAATCACACAGAGGTCTATATAAGTTATAAACTGATTGGCCCATTAGCTCAGGCTTTGTATTAGCTCTTATAACTTATATTCACCCATTATTCTTATCTATGTTAGCCACATGGCTCAATACCTTTTTCAGTGGGGCAGGTCACATCCTGCTTCTTCAGTGTCTAGACAGGACTGTGGAGGGAGCTTCCTTCTTCCCAGAATACTCCTGTTCTCATTGCCCTGCCTCTACTTCCTGTCTGGTTGTCCTACCTATACTTCCTGCCTGGCTACTGGCCAATCAGCATCTATTGAAAACATAATTGACAGAATTCAATTGTCCTGCGCCACCTCCTTAATGTCTGGACTGTGCTGGGTGATCCTAGGAGACCTTGAAGTGAGAGCCTTCATCATTTCATATCTTGGTTCTTGAAGGTGACAGTGAACGTGGGTCTTCTCTCAAGAATATCCCAAGTCTTTTCTTCCACTGTGATGTTATGGGGAGATTGCTCACCAGGAGTTCCGGGGTAGCTTCTGATGAACGGATGGAGGGTACCTTAAGGAAGGCCTTGCCCATGGAACTCCCATTCTAGCTGCAAAATCAAGTATTGTTTATCTAATAAATGACTATTGGAGAAATATACTCTAAATATATGTCCAAGTCAAAGCTTGCTTTGGTACTGCAGCTTTATTCAATGACAAACATAATTAGGGTCACACTCACCGTTTATCCCACGTATGGTTTATTTCATATATTCAGTGCTTACAGGAGATAGTTGTAGGCAAAGGGCATGCCGTTTGTTTACAAGTTATTCTCCAGATTTCCATTAGCATTAGTCTTTGCACCTGTGAGCAAAATTAAACAGAATGTTATAAATATAGAGTGATGTCATTATTTTCTTATAATATTATTATGTTTTTCAATGGCATCGCCTGTAAGGCAACAATAAAGTGAGATGCAGTGATGACCCAGGCATTTGGCTATGTCCATTGGTTGTTCTTTATATATTGGTAATCCTGGAGAGCTAAATTGATAATGCTAATAATTTTGTGCTCTATAAAACTGTTTCTTCTTCTAGTTCCAAAGTGTGGTGGTGATGGAGGAAGGTCATTGGTTAATTAATAAAGAAACTGCTTGGCTCTGATAGGTTAGAACATAGGTGGGTGGAGTAAACAGAACAGAATGCTGGGAGGAAGAGGAAGTGAGCTCAGACGCCATGCTCTCCTCTCCTGGGCACACGCGATGAAGCAAGCTGCCAGGTCAGATATGCTGAATCTTTCCCGGTAAGGCTGGTTCTACACAGGTTACTAAATATGGTTTAGGCAAGATGTGAGCATTAGCCATTAAGAGGATAGAACTAATGGGCCAAGCAGTGTTTAAAAGAATACCGTTTCCGTGTAATTATTTTGGGGCATAAGCTAGCCATGCGGGAGCTGGGCGGGATGAAAAGCAGGCCTGCCTGAAGCTCCTTCTACAAAATGGTGCCCAACGTGGGGCTAGCCCAGCTAGCTCAGTCGGTAGAGCATGAGACTCTTAATCTCAGGGTCGTGGGTTCGAGCCCCACGTTGGGCGCCAATCTATAGTAGGAGCTGCGGGCCTCTTCCCACAGCCCAGCTCCTGGCTGCCTGGCTAGCTTATGCCCCAAAATAACAACACACAAATTGTATTCATTTAAACACTGCCTGGCCCATTAGCTCTAGCTTCTTACTGGCTAATTCTTACATCTTGATTACCTATTTCTATTAATGTGTGTAGCACCCCAAGGTGCGCTTACCGGGAAGATTCTAGCCTACATCCATCCTGGGTCAGAGCTTCATCGCGTCTGCCTGGGAGAGGGGAGCATGGCATCTGAGCTCACGTCCTCTTCCTCCCAGCATTCTGTTCTGTTTACTCCACCCACCTATGTTCTAACCTATCAGGGCCAAGTAGTTTCTTTATTAATTAACCAATGACCTTCCTCCATCATGGTGGTCTAATGTCGTCATGTTCTCCAGTTCTGTGCCTGGACTCTATCAGCCTGTGGGTTCTCCTGACTGAAAGTCTGGCAGGCTGCTATGAAGATTGCAAACCAAGAGATCCAAGGCCCTCTGTGGTCAGTTTTTTGTGTGTCAAGGTTTTGTGGAAAAGAACTCATTTATCAAAGTTCTGATTCTATTGGGTACAAGAGAATGAATTACCACATCTGTTGAGAACTCCCCAACAGTTGAACAACAGCTACACTTCTCGAGTAAGAAGTGTGGTCTGTTGGGCACAGGTACCTCTCTTGCATCTGAATGAAGCTCACTACACCCATAACAGAGGAAATTTACTCACCAAGAAGCAGTGGAGATGCTGTAAGTACTCTTCTTAAGAGCTAGCTTGCTGGTTCCAAGAGCTTATGGTGGCACAAGCCTTTAATCCCAGCACTCGGGAGGCAGAGACAAGAAGATCTCTTGAGTTCCAGGACAGCCAAAGCTACACAGAGGTTCAGAACCTGTCTTTAAAAAGTCAACAACAACAAAAGAGCTAGCTTACTCCAGTTTCTAGCCATGCTAAGTGCCAGAGAACAATTTATATTACCAAGCAGAATAGTAATATTGGGAGCTTATAGAGATGACAGAGTGATCTTGTTAGCTAGACTACTTTTCTATATTGGAAACATAAAATATTCTGCATCAAATCATATAATCTCCATTTCCCTTTCTCTCTTTAATTTGATTATGAGCTATTGCCCTGCTTTGCCATAAAATATGAAAGTTATACATTTTGATAGTTTTTCAAATGCTGATTTTACTTTCTGTGCAAATACTTCAAATCTTTCCAGCATAATTATTTAGCAGCCTTTTCAGGTTAATTATTGTCATTAACAATATGAGTCCTATGAGGGAATATCAATTAAAATATGCACAGCTGAACTTTCAAATGAGTAAATAATTTAGTTTTAGAAAATGACTGGAAACAGCAGGGTAACAGTCAAAAGGGGAACAATTATTTTAATGCTTATTTGACAAATGAGCCATTTTTACAGCAAATTAGATTCTTATCATAGCACCCCTACTGGTTGCCACAGGAAAGCTGTTAACAGGAGTTTTTAAAATAAAAGCTGTTAAGTTATGCATGCAAAGTTAAGGAAACCATTTGTACAAAGAGGAAGGTGATTAGGATATGCATTGTTAGCGGATGGAAGACTGCCACTAGGATCTAATTAGGGCCATAAATCACACAAAATGATGTGTGTATATAGGGCTTGAAGTACCAGAGTGATATGTGCCCCTGACAGCAAGAGGAAGGATTCCCCCTGACTTTCGTGTCTGCACTTATCTTACTGGCCAGACATGAAAGCCCTGCGCAATGGCAGGGTGGGATAGAAGTTCAAGTTACAGGTTGCCATGGTAAAAGTTGCTGGAGAGACTTCCAAAATGGGCCCCCATCCTTCCTATTAGGAAACCACTCCAGAGACATAGATGGCAGCCTTTAAGATAAATAGCGTTGATGTGACTTCCAACCCATCCTTAGTCAATTTAATTCAGTTTATTTTTAAATTTTCGTCTCAGTGATTTTGGAAGGAAGGGAAAAAGAGTAACAGAGGAAGGAATTTGTAGAAATCATGTTTTATATAAGATATGAACCAAACTGCAGGTCCCAAAGTTGGAGTTCAGCGCAGGCTCTCGACAAAGCCTGCGGGATGAGTTAGGAAAGGCAGGTAAATCTGTGCGCCATCTCCTGCTCCTGCTCATGTGCCTGAGCTGAGTCCTTACTTCATCAGTTCAGCTTGCTCTAGGGTACACATTGAAACCACATCCTTCAACTTGTCTGGAAAGTGGAGTTGAATAAGTTGGATGGAAGCAGCGTACTGGTCTCCAAATTCAGACCCTGAGACACGATGGCACACTGGTGTCACACTGGCATCGGTATTGCCTGAGAACTTGCCTGAAAGAGGTGCTGGACCCCTGGGAGGGGGACTGAGTCGGAAACTCTGGCAGGAGTGCTGCTGCTTGTGTTTTCACGAGTTTCTCAGGTGAGTCCTTTGCACACCCAGGCTTGAGAAAGACCAACTTCAGCTAATCCCTCGAGAGCGAAACCAGCATTGAGTCTTGTGGGAGACTACCAATGTGATTCTAAGACATATTTAGGACTTAATTCCCCTCATAAGGCAGCAGCTCCACCCTCTCTCTTCCCTCTGCCTTTGTTACCTGTGGGTGTGAATGTGTGCTTTTGGCTTAGCATGTCAGGGGTTGATGTTTCGTGGGTAAATGAGTTTGGAGTTACATACAAGGAGACGGATACTAAGAACCATTAGCTTACAAATCTGCTATACGTTAAAGTCTTGATTTGGTCAAGATTTAAGCAGAAGAAAAATGAAGACACACTAATTAGTTTCATTTTTTTCCCCCAGAACTGGTTATTTCTGACTGGTTTGCACTTTGAACTCTGCTGGGAAAGAGCTGCTCTGCGGCTAGGAGGTTCACCGGCAGTAGAGACCTTCCGTGTCAGCCTTTCTGGAATTCTCAGCCTTGGAGGCACGAAACTCATCTTTCCACCCAGTGGCATTCTGACATCATTCCTTGCTCATTATCGAGGAACAAATGCAGTCCAAATCACGCCTTTTTTTTCTTGTGCCTTTGCTTTCTGTCGATCACTAGACACGAATGCTTTCCACAAGCCATTCAGTGTTGATGGAATGAACGTTCCCACCCAGACCAGTTCTGCAGAGGCTCCCAGATCATCAGAGGGGGTTGGAAAGTGGGGATGAAGGTATGGCGGTCAGATAGGGGTGGGTGGAATTTTTAACAGCTACTAACCAAGAGTAAGAGGTAGGGATTTGATCTAAGCTTAGCAGAATAATGTAAACATGGGGGCAGATTTTGGAAATACCTTGTCCCATCTTCTCCATTTGCACAGAGACTGGGATGTCTGTCTAATTGCATCTAGGGAAGATGCTAAAGGTTATCTTTATTTGAAGCATCCCGTAGGTACCACTTTCCTCACAGCCCTTCCCCATGGCTAAACATAAGTTTGTTTCACATCTTCAAAAAGAAAATATTTTCACAGAACAATTCATGAATTTCTAGTTTCTAGGGCAACAGCAGCTCCTCAGAGACTTTCATTTCATGGGTAGGAAGCTCCAGCCTAAACAGGTGAAAGGGCAAGATGGAGGTCATGAGGTCAATGTATGGCAGAGCCAAGCAGAAAAGGAAGCGCTTACTCTTGGGAGATGATGGAGCCATCATTGGAAGAAGCCAATATTCTCCACAAAAACCAAAGTGATGAAAAACAGAGAGATATCCGTTAGAATACAGGTATTCTTAGGATTGGCTCATATAATTATGGAGGCTGAGAAGTCCCACTTTCGGTTGTCTGGAGACCCAGGAACGCTGTTGGTGAGCTTACTGTGAGCTCAAAGGCCTGGGACTGAGGAGACCTGATGTCAGGGCTCTTCACCCAAGCAGACACATTCATCCTTCCTGACTGGTTTACCTCATCCACAGTGCCTACTTTTCATCTCTGAGCATCTTCTCTCCTCACCCGTTCCTCGTCTTTCCCCTCCCCTCCCCTCCCCTTTCCTGGTTCTGTCTTTGTTTCTTTTCTTTCATTATTTATTGAGTTTTCCAAAGGTTTCCTTTTAAATCACCCCCACTAAAAAAGCTCTCCTCCCAAAAGACCAGTTTTATCCGAGTGGTTCCAGCCCCATAAGAAGTGGTGACCCAGAGTCAGTTATGAGGGAGTTCAGTTACCCTGAGTGTCCGAGGAGTGTTTCAGGGGAGCAAATGCTGACTGTGTGGAAGCTCAGGCTTCCATCAGGTGACCCCAGCTGGGGTGACTGGTCCCTGTGCCCGAGCTAAGCCAACGGTGTCTGAGTGTGAGTCAGTGCACTCTTTGTTTTTGAAAATGTAAATTAGCTAGTTCTCTTCAGATCCTGGGATCTAGACTCACACAGTTTCTTAGAAAATAGTTTTTACCCATTATGGTGTTGTAGACTTTTTGTCTCAGTGATCGGGTGACAGAGGTAGGCTGATCTGAATGAGTTCAAGGCCATCTTGGTCTACACACTGAGTTCCAGGCCAAGTCTGTACAGTGAGAACCAAAAAGGAGGTTTTTTTTTCTTTGAAATCCCATATATAACATACCTGTTTTTCAAATGCTTTCTGGAATGAGGATACTTAGATTTGGTGTGAAGTCCTTCAAATCTTAACTTCTTTTATTCAGCGTAAAGCATACTGTCTGCTCTGCCATATCATTTTATAGCTAAGACTGACTCCAGTGACTTGTGACTGACTTTTGACTTTGTTACCTGCTACTGACGTCTACCTTGAGGTAACAGTCAAAGCAATTTCAACATTTAAAGGTTTCCAGAGCAGAGTTTGAAAGAGCTAAAGTCTTTCTACTGATGTTGGCTATTTATGATGACAATGTCTTGAACATGCCCCTAGATTTTTTCAGAAATATGACTTTTACAGTTGGGAGAGTGACTTTAATTTTGTTCTCTAGAGAAAATGGGAGACTATCCCTCTTCCTGATGTCTATAGTGCCACTTACTGATTTTGACAGTCAGTAGTAATAGTGTCTGTCACCTTTTACCTAAGGAAATTCATGAGATACTTCCAGACAGCAAGCAGGCAAGGCTAGAGTGTGTAAACTAGGAAAAGAGGCCACGTTCTGCACTTTTCAATCAAATACCAGTCATTTAAACAATTTACATATCTTCACTGGATACTCATCATACTCAAGGTAATGTAATAAGCCATGTAAAAACTAGAAACCAATACAGACAGTCCTTGCCTGCAAAGATCTCATAGAATGATTGGTGTAAGATTTTCCAAAAACCATAACTACACATCAAAATGTAGAAGAATGAAAATAGATCCATATCTATCACCACACACAAAACTCAAGTCCAAATGGATCAAAGATCTCAACATAAAGCCAACCACACTGAACCTCATAGAAGAGAAAGTGGGAAGGACACTTGGATGCATTGGCACAGGAGACCACTTCCTAAATATAACCTCAGCAGCACAGACACTGAGAGAAACAGTTAATAAATGGGACCTCCTAAAACTGAAAAGCTTCTGTAAAGCAAAGGACACAGTCAACAAGATAAAATGGCAGCCTACAGAATGGGAAAACATCTTCACCAACCCCACATCAGACAGAGGTCTGATCTCCAAAATATACAAAGAACTCAAAAAAAAATGATCATCAAAAGAACAAATAATCCAAGAAAAATGGAGTACAGATCTAAACAGAGAACTCTCAACAGAGGAATAGAAAATTGCTGAAAGACATTTAAGGAAATGCTCAACATCCTTAGTCATCAGAGAAATGCAAATCAAAACAACTCTGAGATTCCATCTTCCACATGTAAGAATGGCCAAGATCAAAAGCACTGATGACAACTTATGGCAGAGAGGTTGTGGGGTAAAGAGAATACTTCTGCATTGCTGGTGGGAGTGTAAGCTGGTACTGACCCTTTGGCTATCAGTGTGTATTTCTCAGAAAATTAAGGAACCACCTTCTTCTAGACCTAGCAATAACACTTTTGGGTATATATCCAAAGGATGCTCAATTGTGTCACATGGACATTTGCTCAACTATGTTCATAGTAACATTGTTTGTCATAGTCAGAACCTGGAAGCAATCTAAATGTCCCTTGACCGAAGACTGAATAAGGAAAATGTGGTATATTTACACAATGGAGTACTACACAGCAGAAAAAAGTGACATCTTGAATTTTTCAGGCAAATGAATGGAGCTAGAAAACATCATTTTGAGTGAGGTAACCCAGACGCAGAAAGACAATTATCATATGTACTCACTCATAAGCGTTTTTTAAACATAAAACAAAGAAAACCAGCCTACAAATCACAATTCCAGAGAACCTAGAAAACAATGAGGACCCTAAGAGAGACATACATGGATCTAATCTACATGGGAAGTAGAAAAAGACAAGATCTCCTGAGTAAACTGGGAGCGTGGGATCTTTGGGAGAGGGTTGAAGGGGAGGGGAGAGGCAGGGAGGGGAGCAGAGAAAAATGTAGAGCTCAATAAAAAGTAAAAAAAGAAAACAACAGCAACAAAAGATTTGCCAAAGACTCTTGGCATGCGGTAAAAAGGTGGGAATTCAGCTGCAGAATTATTTTCAAAAGACAGCTGCCTCTGTGTCTCCTGGGCAAGTCACCCGGAGCAAAAGTTTCTTAACATCTGCACTTTGAAACTTCTCTGAGGGATTCTGATATATCTCCACCTAAGGCCCAAGGGTTAATGAATAAGGGTGCTGTCACACGAGAGGCTAAATAAAACTTGGGGCACAGGTCCAAGTTCCTAGTGCCAAGTCAAGGGATCTAGAAAATCTTCAACAAAAGCCCCATCTGCCTCTTAGACTATGGATGCTTCTACAAGCAAGACAGTATCAAGAGTGTTATTAATTTTAGGAGGCCACACCTTCAAGGAAGCCACCGTTCAAACTTCTCAGGGATATGCACGACTCAGTAGGTAAAATTGTCATCATCTTTACATATGTGGAGTTTCTGGAGATTAGGCAATAGAAAACTGAGCTCTCCTCCTGTCATTGAGGACTGGGCTCAACCACCTGCAGCAGAAAGCTGGATTTAGGGAGCTTAAGCAGAGACCTTTAGTTACCACATATGATAAGGTTGGGAGTGGGTGACTGCTAAACTTGATTCAGAGGTTGACTTCTCTGAATTCCAGTTGGTTAGATTTTCCCTGATGACCCAAGGCAGACCAGCATGGTATTTTAGACACACATTGGTATTCAAAGGAGAGGGGCCAAGTGAGAGAGCATGAGCTGGGTATGTGTGTCCCTTCTCATGAGGCGAATGAAGGCATTAATATTTCCCTCTTCTCCCCAGAAAGTTTCTGACCATAGTTCAACCCTGGGCACCAAGTCACTTCTACCTTTAATATGGTAGAGAATATGATGTCCGTGTCCTTCCAACCTTCATGGAGGAAAGGGGGCAAGGATCAGAAATGACTTCTGTGTTTCCAAATATCAGTGTTTACCTTGCAGTTCTTAACCTGGCTGCACACCAGAATCAGTCAAAGAGCTATGGAAATCCAGGAGCAATCACCATACCTTAGAAAAATTACGCTTTAATTGCGGTGGCAATGCATAGGCAATAGGAACATTTAAGCGTACCAGTCAAATGAGTGTCCAGTAGAGGTTGAAATCCACTGACTTAGCCCATCCCAAAGGTTTTTAAAGAACTTCCCCCAGATAATAGTGAAATAGGTAACCCATGTCCTCCTTTGAAAAATACCACTTCAATCTCACTGATGAAAAATGGATTATATTTTAAGCTACATTTGATTTCAATCACATCTAGTGGACGCTTCCATATTTGTGGGTACAGGGAAAGAGGACAGACAGTTTTATGCCTTTCAATGTTTCTTCTACCTTTTGATGAGATAGTGCTTTTCAGTAGAAAAACTTACATACTGTTCCATTTAAACTTCAGAGCAAGGCTATGTTAGCACCAAAGAGTCTTGATAGTCAAGATGGCGGGAGCTGCCTGAATCCATTTCAGCTGAGCTGGTGTGTGGCACAGATGTCACTGGGGAAGGGACTTCACATCCTACCTTCCCTCTCTCCCCTAAAAGATGAAACCCATGCTTATATTATACTTAATTCATTGTGTGTAAACTGAAATATATTTCACAACTGTCCCCAAAAGTGTGTGAGGCAGGAAAGTGAAAAAGATAAGAATGTGCCAAGTTCATGGGGGTGGGGAGGGTAGACTCATGATGGTTATTGCTGATTGCTGATTTGACATGATCTAGACTCACTTAGCAGACACGTGAGTAACTGGAAACACTGGCTGAGGAGCTGCATTCCCAACACAATGTTCTCACTGTTGTGCTGTTAGCATTTGCCTGGCAGAGCTGCACAGCTCCCTTCTGCACAGCTCCCTTCTGCACAGCTCCCTTCTGCACAGCTCCCTTCTGCACAGATCACTTCTACACAGATCACTTCTTCTGCACAGCTCCCTTCTGCACACCTCATTTTCACTTCACAAGGAAACTGGAGTTTTCACTACTTGCCCACAGTCACAATGCCAGCAAGAAGACAGAATGGGAACCCATGCATCCGGTTCCAGCCCTGTGCATTTAGTGCAGAGGAGCCTCATACAGGAAGACAGGCTCTTTGTTGGATAAAGAGGTGCAGCCAAGAGGGATAGTGGGGAGCTGACATTCAGGCTGAAGCTCATCAAGCCTTCACTGAGTATATGCTCACAGATACACACAATCTCAAAGGAACAGTGCTCCAGTGATTGTCACGTGGGTGAGATGTGAGTGGATGTGCCCCAGCCTTAGCCTCTACCTGTGCCATCTATCTTTAAAATGATTCCATCTCATTTGCCTACTCTTTAGTTATGATGTGGAGATCTTCAAAGATTTTGCTCCCTTATAGAAAATCTCTAAGAGACATCATTGACCAATGTGTGTTCTAGTCCTGCTTATATCTGTGTGTTTTGCTTATTAGGATTCACTAGGTAATCATATGAGTCTAGGGTTTTCTCTTCTTATTCTTTTTCATAAAGCAATATACAGATTGGGTGAGAAATTAAGTCATTGGGAATTATAACGAAAGCTACAGTCTTCCGTCTGTTTCCATCCTCTAACATGGCTATGGTGGTTCCCTGGCTCTAGTTTTAAAATTGCTGTTCCACAAAATACTCCATACCCAAGGATCTTCTCCCTGTGGGAGTCCTATTTGGAAGGCCCATGGAACTGAGTCAACATGGATAATTCTGGTGACCCTGCTATGGGTAGAACTCTGAAGGGTGAAGAATCCGAGATGCGCTATAACTTTCCACCTGCCCTGTCTGTCCTCTCTTTATCTATGTCTCTATCATGACTGTATGATTCGCACCTAGAGTAGTACTGGGAACACAGTAGGAAATTACCAAACATGTGTGACTGAGTCGTGAGATGAATGAACACAAGGGTCTTGTTTGTGTTGCACTCAAGCTTCTAGATGCCTTCACACAGCTAAACAGTTTTCCTTGTTGCTGTGACAAGATGCCCGATGGAAGCAACTTAAGGAAGTAAGGGTTTGTTCAGATTCACAGTTTGAGGGTAGGGTCTATCTGACAGGGAAATTGTGGCAGTAGGCTCTCGAGGCAGCTGATCACCTTACATACACAGTCAAAAGGCAGAGGGGAGTGAACGCTTGGGCTTAGATGCCTTCTTCTTTTTGTTCAGTATCGGCCAACAGATTGACGACACACATTTTAGGTGGGTCTTCTCCCTTCTGATGAACCCGATCTAGAAGCTCTCTCAAAGGCATGTTGTCTCCTAGGTGAGTCTAGAGCATGGCTAATTAACAATCAGCAGTAACCATCACCAGTCTATCCTGCCCCCATGAACTTGGCACCCAAGCATGTCACTCTTAAGCCAGTTCCTTCCACCCTTCTATAGGTTCATGGCCATCTCATTATCAAAAATGCATTCAGTCCTATTTAAAAATTTCCCATGGGTTTTAACAGCTTCAGCACCATTGGAATGAAAGTTTAGAGTCTCTAGAGTCAGGCAAACTCTAACTGTAGACCGATGTATAACCAAAAACAAAACAATAAAAACCTTTTATATTTCCATCATACAATGGCACCAAGTAAACATTCCCATTCAAAAAAGAAAGAGGGCTGCATAGCAAGGAAAGATTGGACAAAAGGAAAGGAAAACCCAAACACAGCAGATCAAACACCAAATTCTGTGGCTCCAAATTGGGCATCTGGAGTTGGTGACGGGACTGTTTGTGCTCCAAAGGCTTGAGTAGCCCCATTTCTCTGGCTCTGCTGTCTGCAACACATACAGCTTTTCTTTGGGTTGACTCCTCTCCAAGTGTGTAGCTTTCCTCAGCAGATAATCTCAGAGTCCTGGCTCTCCAGTATTCTGGGGTCTCTCTCCACTGTTCCTTAGGTCTCACCATCCCAGTTTTATGTAGCGTTTCACATGGTCTCCTTGAAGGGAATCTCACCCTACCAGATACTTCCTGGTTTTAGCTTTCTGGAACCTTGGCACAAGCCTCCATATGAATCCCACTCTTGCGTCTTTCATGTCTGCTAACTGGTACACATGGACGCAGATGCCAAGTTTAACTGCCATCTTGAGAGGTAGCCTGGCCTCATTGGATCACAGCTGCCCCTGCCACTGTGAGTTTGAGCCTTCCATGATGACCCTAGGAAAACATGGAACACCTTTAAAGGCATTCTCAGTTTTCTCCCAATCAATCAATCAATCAATCAATCAATCAATCAATCAATCTCTTCCTTCTGTGCCTCTCAAATGAATGTGTATTTTCAGAAGATAGAGGCACTGGTGGGTAGCGTCTTTCAGGGAACCTTCCTGATGTTCCAGTAAATGGTGGGATGAGCATTAATCATGCCACAGCCAAAAGACATCTTGTCTCGAAATTTTCTCCCTACATCTTTTTTGGCATTTTGGTCTTCCAAATTCCCACCATTATTGTCCACTAAATACTACTTACATCATGTAAGGAATTTCTAGCCCCAAATTAGAAATTCTTCCGCTTTTGTCATCTAAACAATCCAAGGGCCTAAGAAGCACGTGGTGAGATTGATCACTCCAATGGCCCCATGCTCAGTACCAATATTCCATTTTAGTCACTTCTTTTGCTGTGGTGACAGCTTGATTAAGAAGAGTCTATTTTTGATCATAGATTGAGGCTGTGGTCCAGCATGGCAGGAAGGCATGACTGTAGGCGCTTGAGACAGCCGGGCACATTTCACACACAGTCTGGGAGCAGAAATGAATGAATGCCATTGCTAAGCTCACTTTATCCTTTTCGCCTGTCCTGGGACCCCTTCCCACTTGGTTTAACCCAATCATAAAGCTCCTTCACAAATATGCCCACAAGTTTGTCTGCTAGGTGATTTTGGATGCTGTCAAACTGACTATCAATATTGAGCATATATTAATGGAAGTCACTCCTACAAACAAGCTTTTAGTTATGAATATAAACAGTCTAGTACTTTCTCTAATATTGTCTTCATTGTATACATATATATGTATATATGAAATATGGAAGCCATGTTTCATAAGTGATAGAAATAAAATAACTTGCCAAGATGGGAAAGTGGTAGTCAAGGTACCCGAAATGTCTCTTTGCTGAAATTGAGTGTGTGATAAAAATTTATGCTAGGGCAGGAAGGTAAAATGGAGTCATACCTAGCCCCGAGGTTCAGCCTAGAAAGAAGGGAGGCAAGAAGGGTGGGAGAACTAGCAGTTTAACATTTTTCTGAGAAAGACTAAGTCACTAGGAGATTTAATAGAAGGCCCTCCAGGAAGCCGGAGCTCTAGAGGGCCACACCCTTGGTGCAATGGACACTAAAATCAACAACTAACAATCTTTCTGTCTACTCACAGGGCCTAAAGGAAATTACCAAACATTGGCACTGAACTAAATAAGGAAAAATCTTCCTTGAAGATTGGCAACCATTAACCATCTGTTGTGAGGTTTTGAGATCAAATCAATATCACCCCGGTGGCCTGAAAACTCTCAAGCTGGTAAAACATTCTAGGTTTTCTAGTATTGATGTCTTCACTCCTGGACAGAACAGACACAGATCATTATTTGTGGATTCTGTTTCCTACTGGGCCACAAACATCCTTCACTGGAAAAGCTTGGCGAGTAATCTCAATAATAATCATATTTATATAAAGAAACAAGACACCACAGCAAGAATCAGTGGGGCACCAGATAACAAGCTAAGACCTTAACTATCCTCTCTGTCTGGAAAAACCTGCTTCAGAGTACAGAAAATACATGTAAAAGAGTAAATACATATGGATCTTAAACATTTGGAGTGAACCAAATGTTTTATAAGACCATAGTAAGTGAGTGAATAGCGAGTTGCAAAAAATGAATTACTAGACATAAAATTTTAAATATTGTAATGCCCAATTTTACACTTACTATTATGACAGTAATGTGTTTTATACTATTTCTGTTAGAAGGTGTTAATTTGCTTTCAAACAGACTGTGGATAAAATGTTTGTTGAAGCAATTCCATTTCTCTTTGTTTGATATTTCTGTTTGAATATAAATTTATGTATGGACATGGTGGTCTCCAAACAGTGAAGTCCTATTGGACAACCTTGACGGCTTCCCTGGAGGTGACCGGATGCCTCCTGTGAGGACATGATCACCATTTCCTCTTTGCAGGGCTGATGTGTAAAGATAAAGATGTCGCACACAGATAGGCTACCTGGGCTTGTATCCCACCTCTACCACTTACAATTTGTGTGACCTCGAATTGGCTCTTCAGTCTCTATGGGCCTTGACTTCCTCAGTCATAGAACCACATGTCTAATAATGCTGCGGTGGGGGCTGGTGAGATGATGTATACAGTATTTTGTTTGTGACCAGCACATAAAATGCTATCGTGGTTATGGTGTACAGCAGGGTGACCAAAACCAGTGTCTTATTCGGTACTATTATTCTTAAATAGATATATTTAAATGTGTTTATTAAGAATGGCTTCTGTTGATTTCAAGCTGGAAGATGCCCAATGGTTCAACGAGTAAGTCTCCTAACTTTAGAGGTAGAAATTTCCAGTGGGGCTGAGTTTCTGTTAGAAGCAATCTTCTGGACTTCTAGAATCATAAATTTGCAAGTCAGTGTAGCAGGAAGAATAGGTACATGTGCATCTCAAACACTTGGGGTGAACCAAACCTTTATTCATCTGAACAAAGACATGTTTGTGTCATGATTACATATTTTTCTCATGGAGCTGACTATTGATGGGGCTAGTTAGAATTGCTTGGAACAGACAGAAATTTTGCAAGACTGAATTTTGCAAACACTGAAATCATGTCTCCCCCTCTGATCTCCTCTCCTCTCCTTCCTTCCTCTCCCCTCCCCTCCCCTCCCCTTCTCTTCCTTCTCCCCCTATTCTTTTCCCTCATCTCGTCTTCCTTCAGATTGTCCTTAGATGAGCAGCTCCATCACCATGACACACTGAGCCTCCACAGACCAAACAACAGAGCCAAATGAATGTAGATGGAAGCCTCAGAAACAATGAACCAAAATAACCCCCCAGAGATGCTGCAAGCTGCCTCACGGCCTGGGAGTGTGCCTCAGAGGAAGCTGTGTGTCAGCCCAGCAACAGGGTGCAGGCCAAGCTGGTCACTGAGAGTGAGGGCAACAGAGGAAGGAGAGGCTGGTTGGAGAAGGAGGAGATGCGCAGACAGAGGGGACGGGAGGCAGAAACTCTGGAGACTCTTATGAGTATTACTGTGTAAGCCATCCATGCTTCCTGCTTGGGTTGGAGTGGGGAACACATGCAAAATTTCCCATAAAAAATAATAATGTGAGCTGAAGACTCCAGGGAAGGAGGTACCTACTCTGTGCAAAGGACAGAGGGGTCTCCAGAACATACTTTCTGAAAAGTTTTTAAGTGACAAAAGCTTGGATCTAGATGGTACAGCTAGTTAACGCCTCCACGGATTCAGCTCAAGTTCTGGCAGGTGTTCCTATCAGCAATAGTGATTGGGATGGGGAAAGCTAAGGCAGAAGAAACTACACCAGAAAAGTAGGTAGTGGAGTCTATAGAGATCTAGAAAAGGAAGTGAGATCCTCTTTGCCATCCACGAAGAAGGAAGAAGAGGAGGAAGAAGAAGGAGGAGGAGAACAGGGAGGGGACAGGGAGGAAGGGAAAGGAAGGGTAAAAAGGCTTCTCTGAACACCAAAACCTTTTCTCCAGCCCAAACTAGGCGCCTGGATCACCTGGTAGAGACCCAAAGAGACTGTGTGAGTGGCGATGCGGTTCAGAAGTCTGCTCGACTCCGAGGGAACTCAGAAGCCTGTGACGCTGTTCAAGCAATGTAAAGAAAAGCTGAAGACCAGCGGACAGAGGTACTCACTTGTTCCTCATTCGCTTCTTTATCACGGACCTAACGACAGATATGACCTTTGAGGTCAGTGCTTAAATAGTCCTGCCTCATAAATATAGGTAATTCTGGTTCCAGGGACTTTTAGTCTTAAGGGACTTGTTCTAGAGGCTAAGGAAACACGTGATTGGGTGACTAAGTGTCGCTGCTTCTGTGAGTCTGTGGTAGAAAACAAAGGGAACTAAGAAGTCTAGAGAGGTCAGGTGCTAGCCAGTAGAGCCCTACAGTAGAGCCCTACCGCTGAACCTCAGGCTGAGCAGAAGGTCTTGAAGTCTGGATCCGTCGACTGTCACAGGACTGCCACTTGGTGGCAGCATACTTGAAGTGTGAGTACTAGTTTTTGAGTTGGGGTGATAAATAAAGTTCTTTTCATAGTTGAAACTGTGAAATAAGGGATGTGAAGGAGCGCTCGTGTGTCTTGAACATGCCAAGAACATAGAGTTTTTGTTCCCCCCATCAGAACATGAGTACACAGAAGATGCTTCTGTATAACTCAAAGTGGGGAGGGCACAGAAAGATTGCTTTTGCCACATTCTGTCTAGTTCCTTAAATTGTGCCCATTCATTTTGGGTTTTACCTCCAATGTTAATGTCTTGGAGCTACAGATCTAAAATTGTCTTTTTGTACCCCTTTGGGGAGGCATAAGGGAGGTAGAAGATAAAACACCTCGATATGTGGTTATGCTATCTTTCCTGGTCCAGGGGAGTTGTTCTCTTTTGATTCTTTAATGGCTGGTCACAGAATTCAAGAGAGGAAGAAACATAGATACTGACTTACTTTAGAACGTACCATGCCAGGGAGGTGTTTTCTGGCGGCTTGTCTGTTCTTGTCATGTCCAACTGAGTACCTTCTGGCTTGCCTGGGTTTAGTTCAAGGAGCATTTTGTCATTTTTTTCTTGATAAATTATGTAATAATAAAATATGCGATTAGTATCAGTTGAGCCAGAGGGTGGTCTTAGCTTAGATGTGGGGAGAAAGTCTTTCTACTGGTGGTTTTGTTGATGGGGGAAACTCTGCTCACTGGCTTTGTGTTTCAGTGTGAAGTGGGGCATGAGGAGCATCACCAGGGTACACAGAGCACCCCACAGAGCCATTAGTTCACCACATCTGACATCTATGAGTCTGTCTTACTATTAATTTGCGAGGTGTGTCCATCACTGTTCCTCAGCCACGCGATGGCCACCATCCTGCTCTTCCTTCGCCATGTGATGGCGACCATCACGCTCTTCCTTCGCCATGTGATGGCCACCATCCTACATTTGCTGGGTTCATTTTCCCTTGTGACAAACGGTAGCCCAGAAGCCTTGAACTTGATATGCTTCCCAGGTTGCACTCCTATCTCTTGCCTCTTTTCTTTAAGGTCTTGGATTACAGGTGTGTACCTCTGTGCCTGGCTAAGAAAATTAGTTTTATTTTTGTTAAACGAGGAGAAAAAAACAATCACTGATGAGAAAGGAAACAGTTGAGATCCTCAAACCATTGGCTATCCATCACTTGGCACGGGCTTCCTCGTGTGATTATGTTGCCTGGCTCTCCGGGCTGAAGAAATAATTAAGTTTAGAAAGTGGATTATCCTGAAGGAGTTCCAGATGCCACAGGTGGGCTGTGTCGCCCGTGACATCACCTTGGTGTGGTGTTACGTGAGGCTCTGCATGCCAGGGAATGGACTCCTTTTGATTTTACTTTAGGTCTGAGCCTCATCTGGTCTTTGGAATGTCCGAGATATTCCATACTCCTGGTGGTCAGCCTAGGTGGGGGACAGCCCTTCTACCTGTTGGGGTCTTGCTCAAATCAGGAAGGCTTGGATGAAGTGTCTGCTTCGGGCAAAGGAGAGGCCTGGAAGGCGCGGTGGCCAGCCTCCTCCCTTACTTCACTCACGAGGATCTAGTGGCTTAGTCACCTAGGAGCACTTGTTCCACCCCACGTGGAGATACAGGGAGGGCAGAGCCTGAACTTAGATGCAGGTTAACTCCCTCTGGATTAATGTCACTACAGCTGTGCACATTCCACGGGGCAGCCTCACTAGCCAAATCTGCTAAACAGGCAACAAGTATACCGAGTGAGGGATTCGTTCTCACCTAGCACAGCTCAGGGCCTTGTAAGAAATCAGCACCTGATAAGATATGTACTAGGAACAGATGAGCAATTGAAGTTTGGCTATCTCTAATCTGCTTGCAACATGCTTGTTTCTTTATATCTTTGTCCATCCATCCATTATCCATCCATCCATCCATCCATCCATCCATCCATCCATCCATCCATCCAATGTATCTATCCATTCAGTCTGTGGCAGTGTTGTTCCGATTGCTGACAGAGAGTTAGAAAAGATAAACTTGTATGGGTTAAGAAGACAGACAGTAAATAGGAAGCAAGCACACAGGCAAATGCTGATGAGGGCGGCAAATGGAGCCACAGGAGAAGGGCACAGGCTGGGGCAAGTTTGGATTGGGTGCTTAGATCAGGTTGCAGAAGACTTGGATAAAAAGGGGCGAGGACTGCAAAAAAAAAAATGCCAGGATGCAGTGGTCCAGAAAGGGCTGCCAGTGGGAATCCACAGAGAGGAGTGAGTGCAGCGTGTTCACAAGCAAAAGACGGTCAAGGCTTAGGAAGCAGAGGGGTGAAGCAGGACGGGAGAGACAAGGGTGGGCCATGGAGAAGAGTCTCAGTGATTCTAAACAGAGAAAGGTAGGGTTAAGGACAGATAGTCTGATGTAATATAATCTTTCCTAAAAATGATTTAGATGAAAATGTCTCATCAAATTAGGATGCATTTACAGAATGGAATAGGATACAGTATAGGAAAATGTGCTCTCAGTCTAAATTTCCATGGATCAACCTCAAGGAAGCAGTACATTAGGGTTCTCCATAGGAGCAGAACCAGCACAGTAGAGACATTTGGAATTATAAGCAGGGATTATTCAGTTCTCCCATACAATAGGACCTGGGCAACCCAACAATGAGTCTGTAGGTTGCAGAGATAGTGTTTGTGGTAGCTACTCGAGAGGCAGACTCCTGGAGAACCAATGGCACCGAGTCCTTTTATATTGAAAGTAGATTTTTTTCCCCTCACAAATACATCCTGATTATAGTTTCCCCTCCCTCTACGCTTCCCAGTTCCTTCCCGCCTCCCCTCTTGTCTAGATTTGCTCCCTTTCTATCTTTCATTAGAAAACCAATAGGCTTTTAAGAGACAATAATAAAATAAAATAACAAAACAAAACAAAACCTAACACATTGGAGTTGGATAAAACAAATAGAAAGGAGAGAGCCCAAGAGAAGCACACGATTCAGAGACCTTCTCCTTCCCACACTCAGTAATTCCATAAAAACACTAAACTGGAAACCATAATATCTACAAAGGACCTGGTCCTGACCTGTCTAACCCAGGTCTTATCAAGTGCTGATTTCATTAAATGTCCTGAGTTGGGGCAGTCAAGCCTACTGAAGAAGCTGGGGTTGATGTCAGCAGACGGCAGCCATGCACACTTGCCCAGGAGTGCCTGCCTCCAGCCTCCTTACAGCCTCGCCTGTTATGAGATGCTGACCACCTTCTAGGTCGGCCACCTCTCCCTCACCCTGTCCTGCACCACCTATGAGCCCCTCTAGAACCTTGTGACAGACATACAGGGTGTGTATCACCATTCCTAGACATCCCAATCGAGTTAGCTGGCTGCCAAGGTCAATCCCCATGCAGAACAGGTGGTGGGAGATGTAAGTCACAGAAGAACACAGACAGCCCTTCATGGTTTAAAAGCGGGCGGAACTAAAGTGTACATTCGGGGGAATTATTTGGGTTACTTATAACTCCAAACAAACAGCAAAAACGCATCTTTCTAGACTCTATCCGTGTGTGTAGATGCATAGAACAAGAGCCATCCTGGCAACCCGGAACACAGCTGTGTGTGCCCAGAGGAAGAGATGGGGAGAGGAGAGAGAGGAAGGCTAAGAGGCTCTTGAACCTATGAGAACTCTTACATTTTCTTTGTCTGTGCCCCCATTAGTTTCCTGTGCTGGCACAAGTATATTCCCCACTTCGATGCCTGGAGACAGAACCTGTACTCTTGCTGTTTTGGACATCCACAGGCAGATCTCAGTTTCCTGGAGCAGAGAGCAAGGTATTGGTGAGGCTGCATTCTCCACTGTTTTGGGGGCCGCTGTCCCATGGCTGTGTGGGCATCACTCTCTGTCCTCCCCTGCTCTCATGTTGGTTTGTTTGTGTGACATCCCTCTCCCTCTCTCATAAGGACGCAGTCGTGCCATTTGAAGCTCACCCAGATAATCTAGGATCTTCTCCCCAATACAATGGCCTTTCTTACATTTCCTAACTAAAGCCTTATTATATGGGCTACATTTATTGGCCTAGGGTTAGTATGGGGGGGGGTTAGTGTGGACACTGTATTCTTGTATATTGGTGTGAAATTAAAGAAGAGAACAAATCTTTCCAGGTGGCGTGAGGACAGTGCCCAACCTGAAGACTGAATTGACCCAGTGCCGGGTGAGGTCTAAACAAGGTTGGAGTGCATGTCCCAGTTTCTCGTGACATGATGTATGGAGACATCTTCCTGTCTCTACCTATCCCTCCTCTTCACCGGGCTCCTGAGGCTCCTGGGAGGGCTCGTGTGCTAAGATTGCAACACTGAGAGGTATGAAGGGCAAGTTGGAGTTGCAGCTCTAGTGACCCTTATACTAAATACATTCTCAGCCTCTTGAGAAGGATGATTGAGAAGAAGGTTCTGGTGGGTTGAGTGAGAAATGTCCCCAGAGCCTTAGGCACGTGGATGCTTCGCCCAGCTGACAGTGCTATACACGGACACTCTGCTTTCTCTGCTTTCTTTGCTGATGGAGGTGTGAGCTCTCAGCACTTCCTGCCACCATGCTTGCTGCCTGCTGCCCACTGCTTCAGTTTCCTGCCACGATGGATCCTGGTCCCTCTGGAACCACAGTCTCGAATATAAATTCTACATTCTACAAGTTGCTCCTGGTCATGGCGGTTTATTACAGCCACAGAAAAGTATGTAACATACGTTTTCTTTGTCTTTTTAAAAGTTTTTTAACTGCTTTTGTTTACCTATGTATGTATGTGTATGTATGTATGTATGTATGTATGTATGTATTATATATGTATATACTCATTCATGTGGAGGTCAGAGGACAATTTGTGGGAGTCAGTTTTCTTCTTCCACGATACGTGGGTTTAGATCGTCTGGTCGGACGGTAAGCACCTCTTGTCCACTAAGTCACTCCACCCGGAATCTCTCTCTGTTACATGTATGGGTATTTTGCTTTCATATACATCTGTGCAGCACTGAGCAGGCCATTAGCTCCTGGGGTTGGAGTTGCGGTTTAAGAGCCGCCATATAGGTGCTGGGATTTGAACCTGGGCCCTCTGGCTGAGCCACCAGTGCTCTGAACTTTTGTTTAGAGTTTTGGTGCCTGACTGGCTTCCCATTTTGAGTTACTGAGGTCTGGGAAAGAGGTTCGGGTAAGACCACAAGGAAAACAAAGTGTCAGGTGCATGTCAGGTGCCAAGTGGGTGACACATGGAGAATTACAAATGATGACTTGAGTGACAAGTGGAGGGGAGCCAGGACGGGGTCTGCGGGTGGGATGGAAGTCGAGGCTCTGGCTCTGACTGCTGCTGGCGCTCGCTTTCCCTTAGCGATGGGGGCGGGGCACACCTTTCACCTGCCTATGTTATTACAGAACACACAGGAGTCTGTGCTCCTGTTACATTTGAATGAGCAGTGTTCCCACAGGTTCCCGTGATTGGCACCTGATACCCAGCATGGTGCAGTTTTGGGTGAGGTGGGGTGAGAAGAGGCCTGGCTGGTGGGGGTGGGTCACAGGGACCCTTTTCCTGCCCCGTCTGCTTCTTGGTTGGCCTCGAGAACTGAAGAGCTCTGCCTGCATGCTCCCATAGCCATAACCCAGCCCTTCCCTGGCCAGAGGGAAGTGTTCTTGTAAACCCTCGCTATCCTCTGAAACTGTGGGCACAAACAATCCTCTCCGCCCAGAGTTCCTCTGTCAGGAGTTTGTCACTTGATAAAGCAACCAACACACCATCGTGGCAATGGGCCATAGGGAAGCAAGTAGTTTTACTTAGAAAATTCTGGAGCTTCCCTGAGAGTCAGATGCAGGCGGTTAGCTAAGCCATGAATCATGTGGCTTCGTGCACATCCTTTGGGGGTCTCCCTGCAGTCTTCCTTTATTTGGTAACACTTCAATATAACATTTCTTTCCTATTGTATTTACAGTCAGCCCCCAATTAACCAAAGAAATTTCGTTCCTTTTTCTCGAGGCCTGCTGCTAAACCCTTCAAAGAGATTGCCTGTAGCTTCTCTCTTTCGAGGGCTTTCAGCTACATTCAACCGCTTTCTGTTCCACAGATTGATGAAGTTTTGTGTTTGGTTTTTGTTGTTCTTGTTTGTTTCCCATCAGCTTAAGCCTAGGCTCCTTTCTTCCTTGAGGCCAAAATAGGAACATTGCCAGGTGGCGGTGGTCCACACCTTTAGTTCCGGCACTAAGGAGACAGAGGTGGGCAGATCTTGTGACTTCGAGGCCGGCCTGATCTACAGATTGAGTTCCAGGACAGCCATGGCTACACAGAGAAAATCTTGTCTTGAAAACCAAAAAAAAAAAATTGTGTGTGTGTGTGAAATGGTATCATCACAAGCCCCTTTCCGGAATCCCTCAGTGTGCAGAGGGTTGTGTATTCCACCTGCTTAGAGGTCTCTCTGTTTGGAAGCTTACTCAGTAGGTTCTACAGCAGCTGAATCATCTTCTCCACCTCTATTTTTTTTTTTAAGAAACAAATCCAACAACAATGTCTGTGCGCCCACTACTAAAATATGATTTATGAGATTTATGAGGCACAACCTTACCTGTGCTTTCTGGGGGAAGGCAACCTAAACTGAACTTGAGCATCCTATTTGTATGTCTTATTTGTAAAATTAAACGACTGAGATGCACAATAGGCTAGAAAATGCCTCGGGAAAGACTTAAACCACTCTTCAGCTATTTCTGCATCCTCCCCCTTCCCCCCGCCCCGCTCTGCAAATGATATGAGACACCCCTCTCTGCTCACAACCGCAGGATTCTGTAGCTTTAAGAGTTGACATCCTTCATTCCCAGATGTACCAAGGTGTGGGTTACTGGGTGGCCCCTGAGCAAGGTGTTCTGTGTTGCTCAGCCAGTGGGTTGTTTGCTTTCAGCCAAGCCCAGCTCCAGCCTGGGGAAGACACATGCACCTTTCACGACGGTCTGAAGCAGTCTGCTATTCGAAGTCCTTCAGGTCCCAATGCGACTCTGTGGTAGGCAACAGAAGCCATTGTCTTACCTCCTGGGTCTCGAACTTCAGTCATTGCACCACTGTGCCAGCTGGGAACGTCTTAGAAAGAAAAATACTCAGGCCAGACCCCCTGAATCAAAGGCTCCAGGTTTGGGGCCTGGCGATGCACACTGTGAGCCCTGCAGCAGATTCCGGTACCTGTGGGGATGTAAGATGGCTGCTGCTTGCAAAAATGTAGGCGGCTTCATTTTCTCTTCCGTTTTCTTCCGCCTCTTTGCATTTCCGCTCAAGTCAGACAAAGAGCGTCCAGTGTCGTGTTCAGGCAGGTCACCCAAGCCTGTCAGAAATGCTCCCAGTGGGGTCTGACCTCTCAAGAGAAACATCTGGAACCTTTACTTCCGTGTCTCCAGATCAGGATCACGGACAGTAGAGAAGAAAGTACCTCTCCCTTGCCTGCCCGAAACCATGTGAGCTTGCAACAGCTCTGGGGTGAGAGCAAGGAGTAGGAGAGCCAGTCACAGTGTTGGCGCGGGATTCTTTAGGTGTGGTAGTCACAGCTCAGCTTCCTGGCCTTCATCATTGAGTGTGGAATTCTGTGAGGAGCTCTCATCACAGGAGAGTGTAATTACAGACTGGGGATAAAAATATCTTTTTAATGACTAGCGAATTATTAAGAGGTCTTGACATGGGTGGGAACCAAATACAGTCCTGTGTTTTAATGAAGCTTAGATTGCCGCCAGTCACGCTACAGTTTTTGCTGCGTCTCCCCTCTTCAAATGTCTGCTGACTCAATACGGTTTGTAGGAAGATGTATCAGGGTGGCCGCAAAGGGTTGAGCCTTCGGGAGGGGGCTTGCACCTTCTGTATTTGTTAATTTTAGGGGACATAGCTTTGGCATCGGCCTCGGGTGATTCATTTCTTTGGTCCCGGCGCGTGTTTCTCAGGTCTTCTCACTTGAGTGGGACCATAGACCAGGAATCAGAGGTAGAAAAAACATAATGAAGACAAACAGCTTTCTAAAACACCCTGAAGAGGCCCTATTATAATTTTCCACTGTAAATCAAATAATTACTCGCTGCACATATTTCCTGGTTTGTTATAAGTTCACTAGCGTTTTCCCTAAGGAGTCATAAATCCAGTTGTAGGAATCCAAATCATAAACTGCTTATGCAGATTTATGTTTCAGAGTGGCACTTTTTGTTGTTGTTGTTGTTCAAGGCAAATGCTGAGCAGATTTAGGGTTTAAAACCCAGAACTTTGAATGCTTGTCTTACCAAGTGTGTTTTCAAAGGCAGACTGATGTCCCAAGAGGTTGTCCTCGAGGTCGGTTAACTCCTGAAACAGGGTCTTCATCCATTGATTTCAAACCCAAGCAAGGATGCCCCACACTTCCGATGGAATGCAAAGTCCTAAAAGTTGGGGGCCTGCACCCTTAGCTAACTTATGAGATACATTTTTGAGGGTCTGTTGAGCACGAACAAAATTGCAACCAGTTAATATAGGTGAGACGCATCTAATTTTTCCCCCAAGGGTAAGAAGGTAAGAACTCCCTATTGAAGTGACAAGATGTCTGTCACCCATCTGAGCCCTAAGCCCCCTGAACCTGAGCTCTCCACATGATCACTCAAGAGCGTGATCTGCGTAGAAACCAGACTTCGCGGTTGTTGTTAACTTGCCCCCTCCCACCTCAGTTAGTCAGTGCTGCTGTACAAAGTCCTGGTTGTTTTTTCTAAAGGGTCTCTAATACCTCTCCTGGCCTGCAGCCAGCCACTGACTCTGAGAGGGAAGAGGGCCCACTGGGCCCCCCTGCCTTCCTTATGAGCCTTTGCGTCACCCTAAGAAACTGAGCTGAAACCCAGGCTTCCTCTCATAGCATTTCTGGGCCTGCCATTATTAATCTGCCAAAAGGACTTAATGGGATTAGTTCACAGAACTACCATGAATTTACAGCGTGTTCCCTATGAGGAAGCGGCCTGGCCTGGGAGGCGCCCCTTGTGACAATCGTCATTACTGAGAGATAGCCGAATGCAGGGTTAAGCTAAACTCAGACTCTGGATCTCTCCATCTAATCCAAGTTCCATTAGCCTGTCGAACTGTGTAAACACAGGGATTAATTGAGATGATGTTGGGTGAAGACACCTCAGTGCAGAGCTACTGTTGAGAACTGGGAGGGAGAGGCCAGCCCTTCCGCGGGATGAGTCACCGAAAGCTTTCTAAGATGGCTTATTTGCTGAGCTCTATCGCTAAATGAAACAGATGCCCTCCTGGTGAACTCCGGGGCTGCTCCTCTCCTGGGAGCGCGGGACTACCTAGCATGTGTATGGGAGTTGCTGCTGACGATCTGAAGGTGGGGGAGAGTGGGCTCACCTGTGCTTGGATTCCTGGGGTCAGCTGTAGCATCTTAGGGTAACCACCAACCCCATTTTCTTCCCCTGTGTGTACGTCTCCCGGTGCCTAAACCAAAGTGTCCCTGCGTTGCTGCTGGTTCCTGTCCTTTCTTGTGCAGGCTCCAATCCATATAGGGTACTTTTGGGGTAAGTGGATATCATTCGTCATTTGAATATAAGTACCCATTTATTAAATATAGGCTACGAGTGAATTAATACATTAATGCATTTAAAACAGTGACTGGTATGTAACAAGCAATAAATGAGTGATTTCCTTCCATTCATTCATACGATTATTGGGATCTTTCCCAGTGGGGATCACTGAGTAGCCTCTACTTGGAAAAACCAAAACAAATACTATGGCTCACTGTCTCCTTTCCAAACATTGCCCTTGCCCACCTAGTGCCTTAGCAGTCTCTGGGGCCCAAGGCACACCCCTATTGTTGCCCTTTGTGTCCCCAGTCACTGGCACAGGACCTGATGAATCTTAGGTGTATAAGACAATGTATGCTGAGAAAATAAATGAATGACCATTAAAGCCTTTTTGTGATTGCTCAATTTAGTAATCAAGTCGTACGGTTCAGTCTGAGTGGCCACGTTTTCTTTGTTTGGCCAGCCGCCTGAAGGACACCTAGTCCCAGTGTATCTGATGAATATTCTCTTCTCTCTGTGCTGTGGCAGCTCATGGTGTATTCATGGAATGCTCAGGGATTCCTTCAGTCCAGACCCCTTCCAGACACTGCAGCCCCGTCATAGAAACCCAGACAAGGGCCCATAGCATGGGTTAGACATGTCTAATCAGGCCTGAAGGAATGCCTGTGGGTGATCTTCATGGAGGTGCCAGTTATTCACTCAAGAGAGAGTGTTGCCCCCTCTCCCCAGTTCTGAGATGAACTCCGTTGTTTAACTCTTCCCGCATCTACTCGGGCATTCTAGGCCATTGGTGGTCCTCAGACACTTCAGTCTGTGCTCTTGAACTGGGCACTTAGGAGCAGCTTTGACGAGAAAGCCCTGACTCCTCACTTGGCCCCACAGCTTGACTCACAGCTGTGTAGAAGTCCGGCTTCTGCCTTCATTTGAGTCTGCACCCTGACTGAAGGCACAGAGGTGGTTTTGCCTTACTCTTTGCTTTGAAGTCATCTTGAATTCCCAGAGAAAAACCTCTATCTATAGGTGATCTGTTGCTGTCCCTTCCTTCTGCTTCCAAGCGGATCTGGTGATCATCCATGAGAGTGGGGTGTGGCTACGCTTTCAGTCATGATTAACAACTTGTTTGACCCCCTGGCAGGACCATAGGTAAGACCAGATGGGTCAGTGCTGGGCAGGGCCAGATCTTGACCAGACAGCGTAATTATGCATACTTCTTGCCCTCTATTAGAACCCAAATCTCCTGGTAGTCCTAAGATGGATCTGGAGGTCACTGGCTCTCTTTATTTGCTCTTCTTTTCACTGTGACCACTTTGAAATAATCTCCTTTTTCTGCTTTTCAACACTATCTTTATGTTTAAATGTTATATTGGGGTGAGGGGCCATGGCCAGCCTTTTCAGGCTGTTAGAGCCTAGGCCTTTATGTTAAAAACCTTAGCAGCACTTTTAGACAGGCTGATGAACTCCTGCTCTATTTGGATGGCTGGGAAGTAGCAGGGCACAGAAGGGGGGATGTATTTCTGAGTAGTTTTCTATAGTAAAGGAAAAGACAGCAGCAGCAATTTGCTGTGGGTTATAAAGGCTGTGGTCTACCTTCAGCATATATGGTGAATTTCATGCATATGGTGTCTGCTACATTCACTAAGTGGTCCCCAAAGGTCTGTGGGTTGATTACTCCTTCTTCTACCTGTTAGGAGACAGTATGGCTTTAGGAGGCAGTAGAATCTAGTGGGGAGAGGTTAGGTCATTGGGGCTATGACTTGAAGGAGATACTGATACCTTGTTCCTTCTCTCTCTCTTTTTAATTTATTTACTATAGCAAGAGATGGCTCCTCTTGCTATAGACCCTAGAACAATGAAGTCAAGGACTCAGGGACTGAAAACTGGTGAAGACTGAATTTCTTCCATTAGTACAAACATCTCTTCCATTAGTTGACTCACCTCAGTTAATTGCTACTGCAACGGAAACCGAATAATAACAGTTTTCAGCTTTCATTATTGTGCTCGGTTGTGTGACTTCTCCAGAGCAGCGATTCTACCCAGGATTCTTCCTCAAGCATAGCATACAATGGTGAGAATGATTTACGTAAGCAAGGAAAGGGGTTAGCCTCACTGTATGGACAGAGTCCATGGTGCAGAGGGAGTGACTTTCACACTTTACAAACCCAGGAGCAGGCCATAGCACCTCACCCATTATCAAGAGAGTGTCATTTTTTGAGCCTTGCTGTGTGCCACTCACTTGCTAGAGACTGTGCCATTGAAATCGGTCTTGTTAGCAGTATCATGGAGTTTGAATCCAGACCCTTCTTGGGCACCCCATGCAGTTTTTACTGTAAAAGCAACTACACTTGGTGAGATTGTTTTCCCAGTAGACAATGGAAACGAAATGGAATTTGAATGGGAAAGAAATGAGATCTGTTTTTGACCTCCAAAGCTAAGCTCTTAACCTCTTTAACACCATCGCTCACTTGCCATGCCTCTCACCAGTGGGATGCCCCTCCTTTGAAATTGAAGACTGGACTTTGAGACTAGTGTCTCTGTAGCTATCTATGGCTGTGGGTCTTCCTTTCTGAAAAATGTATGTTCACCATGCTGCCAGTTCTGTGCAGATGGAAAATGGTGGAGACATGCATGCTTTGCCTTGCTCTAGGTTGGCTGCCCACAGGTCTGCGCAGGCATCCTTGCTGTGTAGTTGAGAAACCTAGCTGATAAATGGCGCTCTTCCAGCTCTTCTAAGATACAGCACCGGAGCAGGACTAGCACACACACGCCGTTTTTGCACGGTCAGCACAGAAAGCGCTTGAGTTCTAGTAGGAGCAGTGATTTCTGACATACCACCAAGGTACCCTCAGAGAGAGAAACCATATTGAAACAATTCCAAAGAGTTAAGTATTTAGGGATATGTCTAAATATAGAAGAGAAAGGCCTCTACCACGAAAAATTTAAGACCAAACAAGAAGAAACCAGATTATGGAATGATCGTCCGAGTTCCTAGTTCGGTAGAATTAATATCTTCGAAAAAAGTAGACTACAAAAGTTAATCTATAAGTTTAATATAGTACCTGCCAAAATTCTGATGCTGTATTTAACAGATTTAGAAAAAAAATACCCAAAACTTCATAGGAAACCACAAAAATAAATAAACAAAAAACACCCACGAATAGCCAAAGCAATTCTTAGGCATAAGAACAGACTTAGGAATGCTGCAGTAGCCAAGCTCAAATTCTACTACAGTGCTGTAGTGAAAGATACAGTTTGGTGCTGGTATAAAAATAGACAGGTAGACTAGTGAAATAGAATGAAACGAACGGAAGTAACTGGAATGAAACCAGCAAAGCTATGCTCACTTAATTTTTGACAAAGGAGTCAAAATCATGCATTGAGAAAAGCTAGCCTGTTTAATAAATGATGCTCTAAAAACTGGACATCCACCTACAGAAAAATGGAGTCAGATACATATCTTTTACCTTATACAAAAATCAATTCAAAATTGAACAGCGACCTTAATTTAACAGCCCAAATGTTGAAACTTTCAGACAAAAACAGAAAAAATACTTTAAAAGACATTGGGGTGAGCAAGCAGTTTCTGAACAGAACATCAATAGTTCAATGACTAGCCCCAAGGAGTAACAGGCAGGACTACATAAAAATAAAAAAAAATACTTTAACTGGGTGTGGTGGCTCACATCTTTAATCTCGGCACCCAGGAAGCAGAGGCAGGTGGATCTCTGTGTTTGAGGCCAGCCTGGTCTACAGAATGAGTTCAGGATAGCCAGAGCTGCACAGAGAAACTATATGAAAGAGAGAGAGAAAGAGAGAGAGAAAGAGAGAGAGAGAGAGAGAGAGAGAGAGAGAGAAAAGAAGAAGATGAGGAGGAGGAGGAGGAGGAGAAAGGAAAGAGAAGAAAGGAAGGAAGGAAGGAAGAAAGAAAGAAAGAAAGAAAGAAAGAAAGAAAGAAAGAAAGAAAGGGGGAGCTGATGTTGAGATACTGATTCAGTGGGCTGAAAACTGAGTGTTCATCAGGAGAATTTTGCTTGTTGGTTCCAGGTTAATTTTGCTACAAGTGACTTTCTTTAATGCAGATTTTAGGGCAGACCAGGGCCCTACACTTTAATATCACTGGCCTTTTGTAAAATGTGGACTTTCTACAACTTGCAGGAAACTGTTTCCAGCGAGACATAGTGGCAAGCCTTTTCTCTGAATCCATGTATGAATTACATAAAAGATTCTACATACTAAGATAGAAAGTCAGAATGAATATTGCATTTGTGGTTTAAGAAATGGCTAAAAGTAGGAAATTATACTTCCAGAGGAAAAATATGGTAAAAACATTTGGTTCTGATTAATTTTTTGGTAAGCATCACTACACTCTTTCCAGTTCAATCATAAAATGAAAACACTTAAAAAATTTATTGCTGATGCTTTTCAAATGCCCATCACTTACCAGAAACATTCATGTTATCTCTTTTGGTTTCTGAAGCAAGACATAAAGCCCCCTTTTAGATACCTATTTTACAAATAAAGAAACTGGGGTGTGAGGGCAAGAGACCTGAGGGGTCTCTTACTCTACCTTCTACTGTAATTGCCCATGTTGAGGGCCTTTGGTAGTGAGAGCCCAGGAAGACATAACACTGGGATTCAACAGGCACCCCTGGAGAGGAATTACAAGGCCTTTTGCATGTGGCCACTCAGCCCACTGGAGACCATTCCAGTCGCAACTCAGCCAATCTTATCATCCATGGTGTGTCTCTACAGTAGCGCAGTTGGCAGAAGCACAGGAGTATTGGTTTCCCTGATTACAGGGACATTGGAGACCATGACCGATCAGTTTAGACCAAAATTCCAGCCATAAGAGTCCTGGAAATTTGCACTGCTGTGGCAAATGTAGAAAAAGTCGCAGTCGGAAATCGTATCCATCACACATGCCTGTGTTTACTCTTGGAATCTGAATGGACTGATGGTTTTGACTCGGCAGTGATCACCAGAGCTGAGACAAGAATTCCAGTCTGATGTAGAGGCAAGCCGATCTTTGGGGTCTTAATACCATAGCTTCTATGTGATTGGAATTATCTTTGACGGGCATTGGGCGGTGTCCCTAATATTTTTCAACTAAAGTTATGGAGAGATATCTCTGTATTAACATGTATCTGTCAAAGCTCTTTTGTTATTGTTTTTTTCTAGAGCTTTCTGAATTTTTGTCAATGTCTTTAGACTTAAATAATATACCCTCTACTGAGACATTCTCATCATCTTGGAAAGTGTTGTAGATTGTCAACCAAATCTGAGATATTTCACCACTGAGTGCTGCCAAGTTCAATGTGGTTCTTTTTCTCAGTGTCCCCGAATAAGTAGGGGCATCAAGAGTAAACAGAGTAAACAGATCAGAAGTCTTTTTACCTGTCTCAGATTTTAAGTTTCGAAGTGGGGAAAATGACCTTAAATTTGTATATAGCTGCACATCTAACATTGTCAACGCGATGGGGACAACTTTTGGTTACTCAGTTCTCACCATAACAATCTGGAATTCTGTGGAGCAGCTATGCATCTAGTGTAAATTATGTAAATTCAGAGTCAAAAAAGGAAAGGGCTCACATAGGCGGCTCGGGATCTACACAGGATCGTGCCATTTTCTCTTTCCTCGACTTTGTCTCAGATTTAAGCTGACATTCCCAGCCACATGGGGTCCTAGTGGCAGCTGTAAAGTCCAGATGTTTATGTGCAGAAACGTGGCCCATATCTTGTTAATCTGTGAGACACATGAGTGGGGGAAGGGAACGCTGGCAGCTGAATTGTCACTCTGCATATTCCTTTGAGTAGTCAAGAATGGGCATGTTAGGAGCGCCCTGTCTGTTTCTTTCACAGTCAGAAAGATTTAATAGAGTAAAATAGAAATGTGTTCTGTCTTGAAACCCAGAAATTATTTCAAGTGGCTTGCTAGGCATTTGTACTAGGATGATGGTTAATGTTGAAATATATATATATATATATGTGTGTGTGTGTGTGTGTAGTAACTTTTCTAATTTTTTATTGTACAAATGAAGAAAGCATTTAAACAATAAGGAAAACAAATAAATAACTATGATCCTAGCCAGAAAGAAAAATGTGGTTATTAAGTTTAAATATTTCTCTGTGAACTGTGTTAATGGCGCAGTCTCATGGACTGAGAGAATCACAGCTGTAGAGCCAGAGTCTCCTGAAAGTGGAGAGTGTTGTTCACACTGACGGTTTTAAAGCCTCCTCGTCCTCCAGATTTCATTGCTTTCATCATCTAAATGTTATGTGTTGCTATGAGGAGAGCCCGTGCCCCTTGTTTACACAAATATATTCAGATGCCTTTCTACCAAATATTCTGAGATCCTTATTTGTTTGTGAATCTGAAACATTGTATGTTTAAACAGGGATTTAGTGACAGACTCATCAACCAGGAGAACAGATGACATAAAGGGTGGATTTAGAATGGGCCTGCTCTTCCATACACCTGCTATTATTCTCCACCACATCTGTGACCAATGGGACTTTGGCCCAGACTACCCCCAAAGAGGTAAGCATCCTTCTGGGTTCTTGGTTCCTAGGTTCTCTAGGCCCTTGCTTTGGGAGGAACATCCGTCACCTCAACCCCACCCACAAAGCCTCATAGGCCCAGAGCAATCTCCACCACACACCAGTTATCATCCTCCACCACATCCGTGACCATCAGAGCCTTGGCCCAGGCTTCCCCTAGAGAGGTGAGCATCTGAATTCCTGGTTGGAGAACTCAGTTCTCTAGGCCCTTGCCTTGGAAAGAACATCCAGTTACCCCACTCCAACCCACCAAGCCTGGAAATCCCTCGAACAGCCTCCACCCACCTGCTACCATCCTCCACCACATCTGTAACAACTGGAACCTTGACACAGACAACCCCTGGAGAGAGCCTTGGACAAGACTGCCTCTGGAGATGAGCCCCAAAGCCTTATCAGAACCCATTAGAGGCACGGACCCACCTGCACCTGGAGGAAGAGGGACCCCCTGAAGTGCAGGCTCCACAAGTACCACCCACTGGAGGAAGTGATGGACAGACAGCAGTGCAAGAACATATCCAAGAGCATAGAGACCAATGGCACCACCAGAAACTAGTGGTCTTACACTAGAAAGACCTGAACATCCTAACCCAGAAGAAGCACAAGAAAACGACCTTCAATAGAACTTTGTGAAGATGATAGAGACCCTTAAAGAGGAAATGAAAAATTTCTTTAAAGAAAGAGAGAAAAAGACAAAAAAAGGGAAAGAAATCAATACATCTCTGAAAGAAATCCAATCAAACAGGTGAAACAAACACCTCAAACAGTTCAAGACTATTTGAAAATTGAAATAGAGGCAATAAAGAAAACACAAACCAAAAGAATTGTGGAACTAGAAAGTCTGGGAAAATGAACAGGAACTATAGATGCAAACAAACATAACCAACAGATTACAAGAGATGGAAGAGAGAATCTCAAGAGTTGAAGATATGATAGAAGAATTAGATTGCTAGGTTCATTTAATTGGAAAATCTTTTCCAGCCTTTACTCTGGGGTTCTTATACTGCAGGTGTAAAAAAACATTAATTCCAACAAATTCTTAGCACAAGCATTCAGGAAATCTGGAACACTGTGAAAAGACAGAACCTAAGAATAATAGGGATAGAAGGAGGAGAACTCCAGTTCAAAGGCACAGAAAATATATTCAACAAAATCAGAGAAGAAAACTTTCCCAATCTAAAGAAGGATATGCCTATGAAGGTACAAGAAGCTTACACAACACCAAATAGAAAATAAAGTCACTTGCCATATAGTAATCAACACACTAAACATGCAGAATAATAAAAGGATTTTTAGGGGTTGCAAGGGAAAAAGGTCAAGTAATAATAAAGGCAGACCCATCAGAATTACACCTGACTTCTCAATGGAAACTCTGAAAGCCAGAAGGTCCTAGGCAGATGTGCTACAAACACTAAGAGATCATGGATGCAAACCCAGACTACTATGCCCAGCAAAGCTTTTGATCACCATAGGTGGAGAAAACAAGATATTTCACGACAAAAACAGATTTAAACATTACCTATCCACAAATCCAGCATTACAGAAAGTACTAGAAGGAAAACTCCAACCCAAGGAAGTTAGCTGCACCCACAAAAACACGGGCAATAAATAACCTCACACCTCACAATAGCAAACCCCAAAGAAGGGAAACATACAAACACTACCACCAAAAAATAACAGTAATAAACAATCATTGGTCATTAATATCTCCTAGTATCAATGGACTCAATTAACCTCTAAAAAGACAGAGGTTAATGGATACAAAAATGGGATCCATTCTTCTGCTGCATGCAAGAAACATACCTGAACCTCAAAGACCAACATTACACCAGAGTAAAAGGCTAGGAAAAGATTTTCCCATCAAATGGACCTAAAAAACAAGCAAGTATAGCTATGCTAATATCTAACAAAATAGACTTCAAACTAAAGTCAATCAAAAGAAAAATCCATTAAGATGAAGTCTCAATTCTGAATATCTATGCCCCAATATAAGAGCACTCACATACGTAAAAGAAATATTACTAAAGTGTAAACCGCATATCAAACCCCCACATACTAATAATAGGAGACTTCAACACCCCACTCTCACCAATACACAGGTCTGCCAAACAGAAATTTAACAGAGAAAATAGAGAACTAACAGATGTCATGACTCAAATGGACTTAATATATATTTATAGAACATTTCACCCAAATACAAAAGATTATACCTTCTTCTTAGCACCTCATGGAACCTTCTCTAAAACTGACCACATACTTGGTCAAAAACCAAATCTCAACACACACACACACACACACACACACACACAAAATAGAATAACCCCCTGTATCTTAATGGATCACCATGGCTTAGTTAGCCATGTAGTTAGAATTCAACTACAGCACTAATTGTTGAAAGCTTACAAACTCACAGAAATTGAACAGTGCTCAAATGAATCACCCCTGGGTCAAGGAAGAAATAGAGAAAGAAATTAGAATGCAATGAAAATGGATGCACAACATGTCCAAACTTATGGGACACTTTGAGAGCAGTGTTAAAAGGAAAGTTAATAGCACTAAGTGTCTACATAGAGAACCTGGAGAAATCTCACACAAGCAACTTAACAGCACATATGAAAGCTATAGAACAAAAAGAAGCAGACTCACCCAGGAGTAGTAGATGCCAGGAAATAATCAAATTTAGGGCTGAAATCAATAAAACAAAAACAAAGAAAGCAATACAAAGAATCAATGAGACAAAGAGTTGGTTCTTTGAGAAAATCAACAAGATAGAGATCCCCTTATCCAAACTAATCAAAAGGCAGAGATGTAATATGCAAACTAACAAAATCAGAAAAGAAAAGGGATATAACAACAGACACAGAGGAAATCCAGAGAATCATCAGGTCAAAAACTTGTACTCCGCAAAATTGAAAAATGTAAAGGAAATGGGCAATTTTCAGGAAAGATACCACATACCAAAATTAAATCAAGAACAGATAAACAATTTAAATAGACCTATAACCTCTAAAGAAATAGAAATATTCATCAAAAGTCTCCCTCCCCCTGAAAAAAAAACAACCCAAGGTCAGACAGTTTCAGCATAGAATTCTACCAGAATTTATAGGAAGAGCTAATACCAATATTCTTCAAATTTATTCCATACAATAGAAACAGAAGGGACATTGCCAAACATTTTTTATGAAGCAACAGTTACCCTGATATCCAAACCACACAAAGATATTAATAAGAAAGAGAATTACAAACCAATCTGCCTCATGAAACATTGATGCAAAAATACTCAACAAAATACTAAGAAACTGAATCCAAGAACACGTCAAAAAAAAAAAATCATCCACCATGATCAAGTTGGTTTCATCCCAGAGATGTAGGGATGGTTCAACATATGAAAATCTACCAATGTATTCTACCATATAAATAAACTGAAAGAAAAAATCATGTGATCAAATCATTAGATATGAAAGGCATTCGAGAAAATTCCACACCCCTTCATATCTAAACATAAAAAAAATACACAACAAGCCAACAGCCAACATCAAATTAAATGGAATGAAACTCAAAGCAATTACATTAACATCAGGAACAAGACAAAGCTGTCCACTTTACAGATTTATTCAACACAGTACTCGAAGTTCTAGCTAGAGCAAGAGGACAGCAAAAGAACACAAAGATACAATTTGGAAAGGAAGAAGTCAAACTTTCACTATTTGCAGATGATATGATAGTATACATAAGAGCCCAAAAATTATACGAGGAAACTCCTACAACTGATAACTACCTTTAGTAATGTGGCAGGCTATAAGATCAACTTTAAAAAAAAAATCAGTAGCCCTCCTATATATAAATGATAAAGGGGCTGAGAAAGAAATGAGAGAAACATCACTATTTATAATAACCAAAAATAACATAAAATATCTTGGGTTAATGCTAACCAAAGAGGTGAAAGACCTGTATGACAAGAACTTTGGCTTCACAGAATGAGTCTGTGGACTCACTCTGAGGGGTATTTTGTGGAACAGTTTGAGGAGTATTGGCATTAGCGCTCTAGAGATATGGCAGAATTTGACAGTGAATCTGATTGGTCTGGTCTTGGACTTTTCTTTGTCAGGAGATATCATTTGCTATGGATTTAAATTGTTCATATCTTCTCAATTTAATTTTGGTAGGTTGTATGTGCACAGGAATATACATATTTCTTCTGAATTTGGGGAATATACATTTTCTAAGCATTCCTTGGTATTCATCTGAATTTCACTGGAATCTGTAGTTATTTTCCTTCTATCAGTTCTAATTTTACTAATTTGGGTCTTCTCTCTTTTTCTTTTAGTTAGCTTGGTTAAAGGATTGTTAATTTTGTTCACCTTTTCAAACAACAAACAACTTTATGTTTGATTGATTATATATTGTTCTTTTATGCTTCATTTCTTTATTTTCTGACCTGATCCTTATTATTCTTGTTTAGTATTTTGGGATTAGGCATATTCTTATTTTGTTAGAACAGTGAGCTTATAATTCTCGATCCTAGAGAAGCTAAATTAGAAGGTGAATCCAAAGACAAACATATGGGCATCCTCCTGAATATTAACCTTCATCAGGCGATGAAAGGAGACAGAGACCCACATTGGAGACCGGACAGAAATCTCAAGGTCCAAATCAGGAGCAGAAGGAGGGGGAGCACGAGCAAGGAACTCAGGACCGCGAGGAGTACACCCACACAATGAGACAATGGGGATGATCTTTCGGGAATTCACCAAGACCAGCTAGCCTGGGTCTGAAAAAGCATGGGATAAAACTGGACTTACGTAGTGGACAATGAGGACTACTGAGAACTCAAGAACAATGGCAATGG
>NW_004949107.1:5578164-5585619 GCF_000317375.1 Microtus ochrogaster | reverse complement strand
TAGAAATGGGCTAGTCCAGGTGTGAGAGTTAGCCGAGAAAAGGCTAGATGTAATGGGTCAGGCAGTGATTAAAAGAATACAGTTTTCGTGTAATTATTTCGGGTAAAGCTAGCCGCGCAGGTGGCCGGGTGCCAGGGACGCAGCCCCACCGCTCTTATTTCAACAATGTTTGAATATCCAGTTAGTGAATCTGAGAAGGATTAGGAGGTATGATCTTATTGGAGAAGACATGTCATTAGGGGTGGGAATTGAGGTTTCAAAAACCTGTTCCAGGTCCAGTCTTTTTTTTTTTTATTTGCCTGGGACTTGAGGATCAGGATATAAATGGTCCAGCATCATGCCTGCTTGCCTGCCCTCATGCCCCATGCCATAATGGCCATGGACCAACCCTCTGAAACTGCAAATAAACTCTCAATTCAATGCTTTCTTTTAAGAGTTGCCTTGATTGTGATGTATCATCCCAGCAATAGAACAGTAACTAAGACAACAATCTATTTTTGGCTGATGTCCATGGAGAAGGTTTATTATATATCTGTAAATCCATTTCTTTTGTCTATGATGTAGTTTAACTGTGGAATCTATTTGTTGATTTCTATTTGGGATGACTAGTGTAAAATGGAGAGTGAGGTATTGAAGTTGCCTCTTATGATTGTATCAGGATCTATCTGAGCCTTTACATGTATTACTTTTGTTTTTTGAAACTGCAATATCTAACACTTGGTTATATCTCTTGGTGAATTGGTCCTTTAATTAATATTTAATAGCCTCCCCTTTTCCTGGATAATCTTGGTTTGAAGTGTATCTTATCGAGAATCAGAATAGCTAGACTTCATAGATTTTAGTTTTAAATTTTTGTTTTTGATAAGATGACTTCTATCATTTGATTCTTAGTCTGTGGGTATCTTTGGTAGTGAGATATGTTTCTTGGCAAAACATATAGTTGGATCTTGTTTATTAATCCAGCCAGCTAGTCTGAGCCTCTTTATTGGTGAGTTTAGGCCATTTACACTTAAGGTTATTATTGAGGTATGTTCACAATTCCAACCATTTATTTGTTGTTTTCTGGTTGATTTTTTATTTTCTTTTCTCCTACTAGTAGTAGGGACTTGCTGCTTTGGTGTGCTGGAAATGATGAATTTCTTCTTAAGTTTCCTTTACTCATTTTTTCTCTCTCAAAAATTTTATTCATTTCTGCACTTTAATGGTTAAGACTATCTTCTTTTCTCCTCTGAACCATGTTTCTCTATGTATCTTCTTCAGTGCTGGTTTGCTTATCATGAACTGTATTAGTTTGTGTATACTTTATTTTGAAATTTCCTAATTTCTCTGCCAATTTTAGTTGATATCTTTGTTAAGTTTGGTAATCTTAGTTCACAGTTATTTATGTTCAGGGACTGAAATACTTTGTTCCATACTTTTTTTTGAGAGTGTTGGTGAATGATTTAATGGTATTTTGAGGTGCCTGTTTTTGTGAGTTGGTCCTTTCCCCTTACAGCTTTTAATGTTGTTTCTTTGCTTGTGTTCTTGATATCTTAACTCTAAGACTTATGTAAGTTATAAGTTTTATATCGTTTCTTATGGTCTTTAGCATTTCTTCTCTAATAATGTCTATTTGAGGTTCTAAATGCATCTTGTATTTAGAAGCCTGTTTTTTTTCCTTTTTTTTTTTTGATTTGGGAAATTTTAGGCCATAAAATCTTTGAGTAGATTCTCTATGCCTAAAGGCATATATACTTATCTCAGATCCTTCTTTTGTTCCATAAATTTGCAGGCTTGGTGTCTTCCTTCTATCCAGTTATTGGGCTTTGTGGTCATGCTGATGTTATTTCTTCAGTGTTTGACTATGGTGTTTCACCAGCCTCATCCTCTATCCCTGATATTCTTTCCTTACTTGGCCACGTCCATTGGTGATGCTTTCCTGTGTGTTTTTATTTTATTCATTGATATATTAATTTACAACATTTCTGCTTAGCTTTCTTTCAATAACAATTTCCTTGCTGAGTTTTTCTCCCACATCATTGACTTCCTCATCCATGTTGCTGATTTCCTCATCCATTTCTCTATGTGGTTGACTTTCCTCTCTAAGCCAGGATTGAATTCATCTGTTGGTTTGCATGTTCTCTGGGGTCATTGATCTTTCTAACAGTATACTTTGGATAATCTTCATTTGAGATATTCCTCTTTTAGTACTGTTTAATGCAGCATTTTATCTTTGGATGGATTTAAGTTGCTTTGCTTTTCCACGTTTCTTTGTTGAGATTTGTGTTTCCGTTGGTTTGAATTTCTCTCTTGGCTTTGGAAACCTTCTTATGAAACAGTCAATTTCTGAGGCCTCAGTCGCTCCTACGACCCAGAGAAGAGAACATTAACTTTCACACCAGCAATAATATCAAACAATAAAAGACATAGACTTACACTTAAAATCCATCAAAGCTCACCAACATAGCCTCAGTGACCATTCATAGGAAATGTCAAACCCAAAGCAGAATATAATATGAAGTAAGAGGTTATTTAGGATAAATATTAAACAGAAAATGAATGAGATTAAGGAAGGGAGAAGGGGATGGAGAAACCAATCTAGTGAATTAGGGAAAGAAGAGGGCTATAGAAGATTGTTCGAGAAGGTGAGAAATAGCCTGAGATCAGACACAATTAAAGATCATAAGAAGAAAAAATGAAAGAGTTGCCAACAAAGAGAAAAAGGGAAACTATGTAAATGTAAGGAGTATAAATTAAAACATACGTTTAAAAATGACAGAAGAAAGTAAAAACATTGCTCACCAGAAGTACAGTGGGATGGAGGAAGAACACATAGGCCAAAGAAATGGAAAAGATAAAATACTGCTCAATGATGAAACCAATATGTAAACAGGTAAAATTATGGAAAGAAACAGAAAATTGTTTTTAAATATGACAACCTCGGGCCCTAGAGTAGTGAGCAGCAGCTAGGTGCCCCACAGATCCATGACTTGATGGACTCATTTCAGGGCTACCAAACTCTAGTGCTGTCCTCAGATGATGATAGGCTTGTGCACTTCGCTGCCTGAGGTGAACAGTCTACTGCCTGTCTTTCTGAATTGTCAGAATCAGACTCTTGCTGTCTATAGCTGCCTCACAGGGCTGTCTATTGTCTCAAAGCAATGGCAGGTTAAGACTCCTCAGTTTACTGATTTTCCTTGGTTTCAGGCACACACACCCCAAATGCTCATTTGTTGTTGTTGTTTGTTTAGATGTTTTGTTTTGTTTTTTTCCAGACAGGGTTTCTCTGTGTACCCTTGGCTGTCCTAGAACTTAAGTTTATAAAACCACACTAGATGTGAGCAAACACACTGTGTTTCTATGTTGTCTGAGTCATTTTAGGACGAGTAGAGAGGCAGTCATGTAACATCCTGCTTGCAGCTTATTTGAGAGAAGTAGAGAAAGCTTGGGCTGTGTGATTTGTCTCCACAGTGAGGCTGTCTTCGGGAACTGTTCCCTTAGCCCGTGTGATCTATCACTAACCCCAAGTCGACGGAAGCAGAGTTGAACTGAGTTAAATTGTGGAACTGCAGCCAATGTCAGAGAAGTGTTTGAGATGGCTTCCTACCTCCTCTTAAACGTTTGAAGTCAGGAATGCTTAGTGAGAAGCAGATCAAAGCGAATGCCTAGTCGCCTCATTTTCTAGGTGGAGGATTCTTCGGCCACCTCTGGGCACCATGGTTGGATGGGATAGGAACCAGGGTCCTGAATACTAAGGTCTCACGAGGAAAGGGCAAGGCTGAGACTGGAGGGAACCAGACTCTGCTGAAAGGAATCACGGTCAGTCTTTAGTAATGTGTCCAGTGCAGTACGTGGTGTAATCAGGCAGCAGGCCACAAAGCTGTGGCCATATTTGTGAAATCCATCAAAGAAACAGCTCATCACCTGATCTGTGTGCGTTCAGTTTCTGTCCATTCCGGTGAGGCTCACAGTCTTTCCTGTCCTTTGATCTGCCTAACTTCCCTCAAATGCTGTCTTGGTCCCTCTCATGCAGCAGCCTTGTCTAGAAGGATTCCAGCCTCAAAGGGTAAGTGGCGTTCCCAATGCATTGCAGGTAGCTTTTGCTTTTTAATTGTGGTTCAGTGAAATGCCAACCTGAAGGGTTTTTTTTTTCTTAAAAAAATGCATGACAAAGCATAAAGCTTTATGATTAATTACCTTGCGTTCAGATATAATTTAAACATATTGACTTGTCTGAAGTAAGAGCCAGACAGAGGAGCTGGGGAGACAGGAAGTACCTGGAGAGTTGCTGAAACAGGCTGCAAGGAAAGCTATGGGGGTGGGCGGGAGGGAGGGTTTGACATCATCATTTCACTGATCTCCATAGCTAGGCAGAAAATGGCCACAATTGCTGATGGTCAGTGGAATCAAAGAGATGAATTACGGCTGAGCCCTGACTCCGAAATGAATGGAAAGTTAGTCAATAATTCAGCTTTACACGATCCTAAAATATTAGTTCTGAAACTATCCATTACAAATGATTTTTTTTTTCTTTTCACATACACGTTCTATCCGGAGGTTTCAGCTGCAGGCCCAGAGCTGCTGTTGCTAATCCCTCGCCTGAACTAGTGGGATGGCAGTCTCTCTGCTCTGAGGTGGCTTCCTGGCTGTGGGGAGGCCCTGCAGATTCTGCAGCGTGAATGAAGACTTGAAAGCAGCCTGATGAACCTTGAGCTGGGTAGCCAGGCTACTCCTGGGACTTTCTGTCTGTGGGGCTGGCTGGAAGAATGAAACGGATTTCTTTTCAGCAAACTGGGACCAGATGCGGGTCTTTTTTTTTTTTTTTTTTTTTTTTTGTAGAAAGTCTAAAAATCCAACCAGCTGCTTTCAGTTTTTGATAATAGATTATGGTGTTGAGGGTCTGCGCCCACTTTGATGCTCATGCATAAGAAAGCAAAATGTGAGCATTTGGGCTAACCTCACGATTTTAACCACCCTTTGCGTGTGTGATTCAGTGACCCCTTGAAACCTAGCGGAACCATTCCATGCCATCTGGGTGATGGGAACGCCATCTCTCGAGGCCTGCTCACAACCTATTCACCCCCCAAACTCTCCTTGTAGTCTTGTGGAGGTTCTTCAGCTCAGCACAGAGCCTTGACTTTCTGACGGCTTGGCATCCGGCCTGTTGCTCCTCTCCTTCACCCTGCTGCTCCTTGAAGCCTGCAGCCGGGTAAGAATTTCACACTTCTAGGGAGAGCAGCTTTTCCAGTACACTGTCTTTGCCAAGTCTCATCTAGACAGGCCAGCTCCAGGATTCAAGGAGGAGGCATGTTCACAGGTAACTTCACCTCTGCTGAGTGGAGTGGCCTAAACGAAGAAAGTGAGGAAGGAGGAGGCAGATGCACACTTCCTGTCACCTCTGGTCAAGGCTCCGGGGAGGGATGTACTTCATGTGGTCCTCTAACCTACCCAAGTGCTTCTGCAATAGCATAATAACGCAGAGAGGTCTCTGAGAACGGCTCACACCGATGAAAATAGAAAAATAAAATGACCGGTTCACTAAATTTTGGTAAGAAGAACCCTATCATTTAGGGTCTTCGAGGGAAACAGAACCAGGATGGTGGTTGGGAAGGGAGGCCTGCTTCTAGTCCCCTCTGCCCTGGGGACTTCAGTCTTCTCTCTCCATGAAGCACAATCTGTTTTACTCACAGGCTAATCATGTAAATGTGAACCTTGACAAAAATGTCTCTGCACAGCAATCTCTAGATGCATGTTGTTCAAAGAAACACATAGCTGTTGTGGCCTAGACAAGTAGATACAGAAAGTTCCCACCAGAAGTTAGTGTTAGTGTATTAGTTTGTTTGTTTGTTTGTTTTTTCTTGAGCGGGAAAGAGAACTGGGTTCAAAAGAAGAAGGTTCTGTGTTAAAGGAGATAATGACTAACCAGTCACCACACATCTTATATGCACACCACACGTGTGTGTGCAGATACCTGTGTGCCCCAGGCACTCCCATGTAGAAGGACTAATGAGCCCTGTGACGAGGAGACAATCAGTAAAGAAATTAGACATGCACAACTTCCCAAGTCCCAAATGTTTCCTGTCTGGAATAAAAAAAAAATGAAAACCTTGGCCCTGGAAATGCTCTGAGATCATCCATTCTTCCTGTTGGAATGTCCTAAGGTGAAAGTTTCTTTTCTTTTTCTGAACTTTGAAGCTCAAATGTCAAGATGTCTGGCAAGAAATCTTTACATGGGATACTCCCCTCCGCTTCTGGATGCTTGAGGATGATGGATCAGCGTGGGGGGAGATTTCTCTTCAAAGTCGCTTGCTAGCCTGCTTGTTTGCTAAAGGTCAGCAGTGACCTGGATCCGGATGCCACCATTTTACAAGGAAGAAACCTGTCACCTGAGAAATCACCAGGCTTGGAATTTTCTAGGCGTTGTGTTGTTTGGGAGGAATTTGGTTTACTTTGGAGTAAAAGTTAAGTTAATGAACAAGAAGTATTTCACGCTTTTCCTACGGCCTAGAAGAAAACTGCGTAAATGTTGGTGTTAATCAGCTTCCCACCGCTGTGACCAAAACATCTGGGGAAATCACCTTAAAGGGAGAAAGATTCATTTTGCTCTGTGGGATCAGCCCATTGTCATTGGCTCCAGTGCAACGAGGTAGAGCATCATGGTAAGAGACAGATAGTGGGCATGTTTGCTCAACTCATGGTGGTCATCAGGGATGGGGAGGGGAAGAGGAGAAGGGAGGCGAAGGAGGAGCTGGGGAGGAGTGAGGATGGAAAAAGAGAAGAAAAGGGAAGAGGAGAGAAGAGAAGGGAGAGCGGAGGAGCCGAATGGATCCCGAGAAAAGATCGACTTGTCCTGAGCAAATGTCCCTGACCCACTGACTCCAACGAGATCCAACCTCCTTGTGGTGGTTTGGTGAGAACTACCCCCCAAATTTGAACCCTTGATCCCCAGTTGGTGGTGTTTGTGGAGGCTGTGGAACCTTTAGGAGGCAGAATCTTGTTGGAGGAAGTACTTAGTTGGAGATGGATTTGAGGGTTTATAGCCTCACCCCACTTCCTGTTCTTTCTCTCTTCATCCTGTGTATGGGTGAACATGTGCCAAGCCAGCTTCCTGGCCCTCTTGCCATGCTTCTCCCAACTGTTGCAGTGACTTTCCCACCATGATGGGCTCCATCCCTCTGGAACCACAAGCCAAAGCAAGTCTTCCCTTTTAGAAGTTTTTGTCAGGGTGTTTTATCACAGCAGCAGAAACAAACTTAGTACATTCTTCTTAATGTTCTAGTCAAGTATGAACTCATCCACGGATTAATCCATTTTTGGTAATGTCATTGTCTTAGTGATCCAGTCACCTTGCTGGACCCAGTCTCTAAACTGCCACATTGAGAATCAAGCTTTGCCATAAGTCTGTGAAGAATAACTTCATATTTCAACAGGATAACCACCTGTAACAGGGGTGGAGGAAGAAAAAGAGCAAGAAAA
>NW_004949107.1:5566753-5578054 GCF_000317375.1 Microtus ochrogaster | reverse complement strand
AGCAGCAGCTGACTGACTCTTTTGGTTACTTTCTCTGACTGCTGGACAAGATTTAGACTGCTTGACTGTGTATGTGTGTGTGCATGTGTGCATTGTATACACACACTCACACCTGCTGAGGGGTCAGAGGAGAATACCAGGGGACCTGCTCTATCATCTCTGCTGTATTATCTTAAGACAGGGTCTTTTACTGAACCTGGGCTAGCCTGGCAGTCAGCAAGCCTCAGCAGTACACCTGTCTGGGTTACAGGTGAGGGCCTGACTGTGCCTAGCTTTTGGATGTGGGTGCTGGGGATTTGAACTCAGTCCTTGTTGACAGGGTTTCTGTCCCACCTGGTCCTGCCGTCATTCATGCCAAAGAAATACACAGAGGCCTACTACATTAATTGCAAACTGGTTGGCCTATTAGCTCAGGCTTTTTATTAATCAATTCTTACATCTTAAATTGGCCCATTATTCTTGTCTTTGTTAGCCATGTGGCTTGGTACCTTTAGCAGTGAGGCGTTCTCATCTTGTTTCCTCTGCATCTGGATGATGACTACAAACTGAGTCTTTCCTCTTCCCAGAATTCTCCTGTTCTCATTGCTCCACCTATATTTCCTGCCTGGCTACTGGTCAATCAGCATTTTATTAAACTAATACAAGACTACTGTCTCGCAGTAAGTCCTCATGCTTACATGCCAAAAGTTCTACCAACTTGCACTGCTCTTCTGTAAAGCCAGACTCTGGGTCCTTTTTATTTGTCCTAAAGATAAGATATATATCTAAGGACTAGAGACTGACTCCCAAAGTGGTGACCTTCCCCAAATCAGGTTGCAATTAAGCTACAATTTTGGGCATATTGTTGAGATTTCTTCAGGCAGTAGAATTAAAACTTGCAAAACTCTTTCCTGGACCCCAACCACCGAGCATATTCTCCATGCCTTGGCTTCCATCACTGCTCTTTGGAGAGCTGTAGGATCCCATAATCTTACTGATGTATCAGTCCACGAAGGGAGCATCTAAAGTGGGATGTTACTCCAGTTCCTTTCTCTTTGGGGGGGAGGGGCTTTCAACCTGAAGATCTGAAAAGTAAAGCAGCCAGCCATTGACCCTTACCTCAGTCTGAAATGGCGATCCTGCCTCCAGGAATCTCAGAATGAGACTGTGTCTGAGATCTGTCTCCTCCCATATTATAGTTCTCTGTAGTTCTGGGATTAAAGGTGTGCACCACTGTCCATTTCTTTTTGATCATGTTATATAAATAAAGCCTGTAGGTTCTATTAGGCCACTGGCTAGTTGTCTCTGGGTGGGCATGCCAGACTCAGCAATCCAAAGTCCATAATTCCTAGCTAAGTTTGAACTTAGATAAACTTGAAAACTATTTCTTAGAGCATGTTTTACATAATGTTTGAGATCTGCTTACAGTAACAAAGTATTGTTTATTTTTCATTTAAGTATAAATTCTGTATTTTGTCTGGCCATGTAGTCTTGAGGAGTCTCATTTTTGTGTGTACTGCTGGGCTATGTGGGTTGGGTATCTTATCTTCTATTTGTGAGTTTGCCTTCCAAATCTTTTCTTATGAAAATAATTTATGTTTCCTACTATTCCACAGACATCCTGGGAGTTCCTGCTGCTTCCTTGTCTCCACTCCATGTTTGCAATTTCCAGCTAATGGTTTGGCTTTGCCTCTGTTGGTGTTATGGTCTGAGTCTGCCATGTCCTCAAAAAAGGCACATGGTTTGGACACTCAGCCCTAGCTTGCAGCACTGTTTTGAAGGCAACATGGAACCTTGATGAGCTGGGACCTGGCTCAGAGAAGCAGGTTATTGAGGGTGAGTCTTGGAAAATTATCCCTGCCTCTGGTCTCATGCTTCCTATTTTCTGGTCTTCTACCACGTGGCACACCTCTGCTATGTGCTGTTGCTACCATGAACTCATCATCTCTCTCACAAAGTAGACTACACCACTCCCGACCTCTGACCTCTGACTCCAAACAAACCTCTCCTTCCATAAAGTGTTTCTGTCAAGTGCTTGGTGACAGCAATGCAGCAGTGAATAATAGAGTCAGGGTTATTGAAACTCCTGGATTCCATTCTTTCTTCTCTCCTGAAGGTCACAAGGATTTCAGAGGACCCTGGATCCTGTGTTGTGAAAAGAACTACACACACCAATGCATTTAGGAGCCATCAGTCAATACTGATGCTTGAAACAGGGTTGGTGACATCAATAGGAAGGTCTTTGGAAGAGAGCAGAGGGAAAGCTCTTAAAGACACTTTCCTCAAACTTTAATGCCCTAGCCAAACATGACACATCTGCTCAGCCAACATGTTATCATCATGTGTCTCCTAGTTGATAGTAGAATTCACTTCAACCTCTTACCTAGAGCACTTAGGTTTTACAGATCATTGAAAAAGAGTTGGAGAAAATTGTGTACGCCTCCCTTGAATGGAATACATGCAATATTTCATTCATTTATTGAACCCAAGTTTCAACAGGGGAGGAGACACATCCATCATAGTCATTCCTTTAACCACACAGTCCAACATACAGAAGCCTCTCAATAAGTGTTTGTTGAATGAATAAGAGAAGAATGAATTCTTAATCACTTTTCTAAGCCCACTGTTTCATTTCTCATGAGCAACCAGCATTTTAACTATACATTTGGGTGAAAAACAAAATGTATGAGACTAGGAAAGATTATTAAGGTTGAAAATTAAGTTAATTTGCCTAGGACACTTAGGCTTTGAAGCCTGTCTTTCTAGCTGAGGTTGGCCTTGGGGTGTGTTCCATTTGGCCATTGGAGTGTTTTAGGAAAAGGAGAAATTTATGCTTGGAGAGAGGGATGAGTTGATAGTTGAGCAATGTCCCTGTTCCCCCCAGATGTCTCGTCCCTTCTCTCCCCTCACAGCCCTCATCCTGTCTCTGAAGACATTTGAGCTTCAGCCTGCTAGCGATGGATCCATTGGCATTAAAAAAAACACATATTTTGATGTAAAGCAGTTTCAGTTTTGAGTGCTATGATGGTTGGTCTCAATGATCAACTTGACTGAATTTGGAATCATCTAGGAGACACACTTCTGGGCATTTGTGCAAAGACATCACCAGGGAGAATTAACCAAGTGTGTGTAGGAGGTAGCAATTTACTCTCACTGTGGGTAGTATCTTTTAGGTAGTGGCCTAGATATAAAAATACCAAGGAAAATGAAGCTTATGTGAGTACAACTGTCAACTATATTAAGCTTATAATCACCATGAAAACATTCCTCTGAATATGTCTTTGAGGATATTTTCAGGAAAGTTTAACTAGAGCGGGGAAGCCCACCCTGAGTGTGGGCTGCACCATCAAGAGCAAGCAGAGTTGAGCACGGAAATTCATATCCCCACTTCCTGACTGCAGACATAATGCGATCAGCTGCTTCCATGTCTTCCCACTGCAAAGTACTTTATCCTCAAACTATGAACCAAAACCTCCATCTCTTCTTTAAATTTCTTGTATCAAAACAACATGGAAGGTAACCAACGGAGCACCCCTGCCTTCACTTCCTTCCGAGTGTGTTTGTAATTGCTGCTGTGATCCTCTATTGATGTCAGACTTCAGCTTCTTCTGACGTGAACTCAAAAGAACAAGACTGAGTGGGACTGTGGAGCTGAACATCTTGCGCTGAGCTGTTACCCTTGGTGCTCTGCTTCTCTAGCCTGCCGATGGCTGTTACCAACTACCAAATACCCATCCTATAAGCCAATCTAGTCTTGGCCCTGTCTCCCCATCCCAGCCTTGCCTGGTTCTCTGGAGCAGGGCATCTTTAACTTCTCCCGTTGTTCTCTTCCTCCTTTTGATTGCATATGTGAGCATGAATGTGTGTGTTATGTACTAGTGCATGTGTGTGGCTTCACCTGCACATGTGTGCACATGCATGCCAAAGCCAGAGGCTGATAACTTGTTTTTCTAGTGCTCTCCATCTGAAACTCACTAATTGACTACAATGGCTGGCCAGTAAACTTCAATGACCTGTCCATCTCTAGCCGCCCCCATGTCTAGCTTTTATGTGGGTGTGGAGATTTGAACTCTGAGTCTCATGCTTGCATGGCAAGCACTTCACCAATGGAACCATTCCACAGACTGTTGAGATTCTTTAGCTCAGGGAATGTCTAAGCAACACTGGATATTAAGGATACATGAAAGAAGTATCCAGTCCAACATCACTGAAAATATATCATAAGGAAATTTGTTTTAAAACAATGCTTTTGTGCGTGTGCCATTTATTAAAGATAAAAGCAAATTGCATACTGATGAGATACATGTGTTCTTCATTTTTATATAAAGAATTAAATCTTTTCTAAATATCTGGTATTGCAGTCAAAAATATATTCAAGGAGTTTTCAGAAGTTATTGGAACTCTATTCTAATCCCAAGCCAATTCATTTAATGATTTTTAAATGAAATTTAGCAACTCAAATAACAGTCATAAAACCAAACATTTTAACATAATACAATCTGGAGATATGCTAATTCAATATATGTGGAAAATGATGTTATGGAAACATTAGAAGTCCTTTTTTTTTAAAAAAAATAGTTTAACCATCATGTTTCCTTAAGAGTAGTTCATAAGATATATGAACTTGAATCTAAGAGTTTTCATGCAGTGCTTGCTGGCTTTGTGGGTATGTCAATGTCCTCAATATGAAGGGCACGTGTTCCACGCTCAGAACCAAGGCTGCAGTGAGGTTGCATCATGCAATACAGATGAGTATTGCCAGAAATAGCTTGGATTCATTTCATGTTTGATTTTGAATTAATTTTTGATCATTGTGCATTCAAAACCTTTTACTGTTGCCGATTTATTCACATCCTCTTTTAGTTACATGACTCATCTCAGGCTGTGACCTAATGTTCAAGAAGCTGGGCCACAGAGAACCCTGCCTCCTACAAACCCATTTCCTACAAATTTGGGGAAGTTATTGACGTCTCTAAGCCTTAGGATTCTCATTGCCCAAAACAAAGCTGGCAATAATTCTTACTTCATAGAGAACCAAATGATAAAATTGTGTAGATTGCCCAAGTCTACTACACCTGTTGAGTAGTAAATGTTTCACAAATTTTACTTTTTAAAAATGAGAATAATTGCTTCAAATATTAAGACCCAATTTTTTGACAATTTCACATTTTTGACATCGATGTAATGTATTTTGATCATACCTACCCCCATTCCTCCTCTCATCATCTCTTCCTCTTTTCTGAAAACTTTCTTCTTCCTAACACACCCTGCTCTTACTTTTCTTATTTTTTTGTGTATGTAGTGAGAGAGTTTACTGAGGTTGCTTGGATAAACATGGGTATGGGGTCATTTGCTCAAGCATGGGCAACTTACCCGTGCCTACACTACTGAAGAGAAATTTCTTTCTCTCTTCCAGTAACTCTTAAACTAGGGATGGTATCTCATGACTCCCTCCACAGACCATTATAGAATTTGATGGGCCGCATTTGTGAAGGTCTTGTGCAGGTAAGCATAGATGCTTTGTTTCCATACAGGTAATGGTCATGCCATGTCCTATAAACCTCCTATAATAATAGGCTTAGAGACTGAATATTATTTGCAAAAACTTGGCCAATAGCTCAGGCTTATTACTAGATAACTCTTACACTTAAATTAACCCATAATTCTTATCTATGTTTAGCCACATTACTTGTTAATTTTCTCAGGAAGGCATTCTCATTTTGCTTCTCTGGGTTTGCTAGTGATTCTCTGACTCTGTCCTTCTCCTTCCAATCATTCTTAATTTGATCACCCTGATGATTCTTCCTGCCTGGTTACTGGTCAATCAGCATTTTGCTAAACCAATTTGAGTGACAAACCTTTACAGTGTACAAGAGGATTATTCCACCGCAATGTCCAGAAGGCTGCATTTCAAAGCACTCCTCCACATCCTCCAGCTCTTCTATTCTTTCTGCTCCCTCTTCCATGTTGTTCTCTAAACCTTGGAGAAAGTGACATGGGTGTTCCTTTAGGGTTGTGCACACATGACTCACGCATTCTTAGCACTCTAACTTGCTGTGAGTCTCAGCATTTATTACTGTCCACTTCAAAAAGAAGTGACTCTGACCAAAGTTAGCAGTAGCACCAATCTAAGAATAAATATTTAGAAAGCAGCTTGACAACATGTCCACTTGCCAAAACAATAGGAGGAGGTTCTTCCTTGTGCCTGTTCATTTTTATAGTCTGGCCCAAATGCCATCTTCTCCATAAAGCTGTCAAAAAGTTCTCAAAAGACTTAGTTTACTCTTTGATAACCACCCTTCTATCTACCAACACAGACAGAAGCAGGAAAACAGAGGGAAGCAGGTAAATACATTCTAAATACTTTACCAATATTAAATTTTCATGTGAACAAATCATATTGTCTATGTTTCCAGATCTTGAATGTGGCTGTAACTATGGAATTGTCACATACTATGACATGTTAGAAGGGGTTCTTATGACTCAACAGGAAGTCTTTCACATAGTGGGTATTGTTGAGTTGCAAAGAAAATATTGCTATTTAGATAGACTGTAAAAAGTCACTAATGCGAGTCACTTTTTTTTTTTTGGTTGTTGTAGAGGTTGGTATGCGTCATTGGTCCTAACATTTGCTTTGGGCTCAAATGCTATAGTTCTTGAAACTTGTAGAAAGCAAAATGTAGAGTTTGATACAATGATGTATCAAGTAGGATTGATAGTCTTTTTCTTGTAGGAGGAGCTTTGAATGTCTCGAGGCATAAAAGATCACTTGGAATTTTAGAAGACACCTAGTTAAATCATGATGATCTCAAGTTCGTTCTCCTCCTATCCTAGTGTGTGCATGTTTGAGAGTGTGCACGTGTGTGTGTGTGTGTGTGTGTGTGCGTGTGTCTGTGTGTACACATGTGTTTGGGTACATGACGGCATGAGTATATGTTTGTGTGTCTGTTTGTATGTATGTGTATGCATGCATGTGTGTACACGTGTTTGTGGGGGGTGTATTGTGTGGGTGTATGTGGGTGTTTTCTATGTGTGTGTGTGATTGTAAGTGTGAGTATGTATGTGTGTGTGTTTACTGTTCATGTTTCCTGCTTGCTGAGATATTTACATGGACAAGGGTGTGTAGCTGGTCTAGAAACACCAGCTCTTTGTTGCATACATTTCACTTTAAATCTCGGTTTATGAGATTGTAGTCCATTGCTATAGACATCATGACATCACACATAAAGCACAAGACCCTCAGGTGGGAAATCAACTGGATGAGCATATGAAATTCCAATCACAAAAAACTTTGATTGTGCATGTGTTTTGGTAACCAAAGCTCCAGGAAAAACATACAATATCAAGACACTGGCACACAGCTTCCACCAAGTGGCTCAGTGTGATCATTCTTCAACTTTTCACAAGAAATTTGGGTCTCGCTAACAGCAGGTGGGAGGCAGATGAGAAAACCACAATACAATTATCTTTGTGAGAAACAGAATCTAAACAATGTGTTTGAAAAAGATCTGATTCATGAATTTAGAGACTGGCTACATCTTGTCTTGTTAAATTGCAATGTCTAAATTTGTTTGTCCACTTCATCTCCCCACAGTGCCTCTCAAAAAAGATAGACATAGGTCACTTGGGGATGATTATAAAGGCTCTGAGTGTGGCCTCAGAGTGTTGTCCCCAGTGACAACATGCTGCCAGGCTTTGAAGTCTGAATCTAAACATTAAGTCAAACTTAGGGTGCAGTGATATATGAGGTATAGAAATACTTACCCTCGGGCAATATAGTATTTCTCAAGGTCAAAGATATGTGTTTTCTCTATATTTTTGTATTTCTGACCTTCGTCTATGACAATCACATTAAATGTGTTCACTTTCCTGCCCCAAATAGAAGGCAGTCTGTGACTCATGACTGTTGTCTGAATTTGCATGAAATGAGTGTCTTTATGCACTGTCACCTAAGTAATCTATGTTGGTGATATCACATGGTGCTCTATCACCTCATTGTCTGTTGTTGGTGATATCACAAGGGGAACCATCACCTCGGTGGTCTGTGTTGGTGATATCACATTGGGTTCCATTACATGAGTGGTCTGCGTTGGTGATATCACAAGGGAACTATCACCTCAGTGGTCTGTGTTGGTGATATCATATAGGGTTCCATTACATGAGTGGTCTGCGTTGGTGATATCATAAGGGGAACCATCACCTCAATGGTCTGTGTTGGTGATATCACATAGGGATCAGAGCTGAAGTTACACTTTTTCATCTGGGTCCACACTGAATTCATCTGGAAAATGTTTTAAAATCTCCTAGATAGGACCCACATCCAGAGATTTTGGTACAATTTTTTTTCTCCTCAAGTGATTCTCACATGCAGCAAAGCTCGAGAAACAGCGGTTTCTGGAACATCTTCACAATATCATGCCATCCTAGACACTGACCAAGGATGTCTTTGTATGAGTCAACATAATGCAGAAGTTGGAAGGTACAATTGACTTGTTACAGCTTAGAGGGATGGCCAGCTGCTGTCTAGCCAGAGCAAGTGTTTTAGTTGGTCTATGAGTCTCGTCTGGTGAAGGGCTTCCTAGCCGTTTCTCCCTCAGAGGTACTGTTTCCAATGAGACAGCAAAAGAATGAGTTTACCAAAGTCAAAAAAATTCTGGCTTTAAGACCTGGAAATCAGCTCATTAGTAGAATACTTACCTAGCTTGTGTAAGCTTGCCTAGAATACCTGAGTTCATTTTCTAACATAAATAAATAACTAAAAAGAAATGAATTCTGTTTTTCTCCTGTGTGCCTCCAAATGATATGAGCTAACTCTCAGGGGCCAGGAAGCTATGTCATATGTATAGGTTATAAATGCAAATGACATTGTTGATGCTAAAATGTGACTGTCTTTGGCTAAAAGTGTAGATGAATGTGATAAATTAGTCCCACATTAGTTCATGTTTGAGTATAATAAAGGGTTCTTTATTTAGGGGTAGACTCACAGATCCACAGTTCTATGCACAAATGGGGAACAGGAACCAAATCCAGCAGCCAAGAGAGAGAACTTACAGCTTTACATCTCCATGTATAGTACAAGAGACCATGCCCAAGTAGGCTGGTATCTTAAAGGCTGAAGGAGTTTCCACATCACCTTCCCCCTTTGTCAAAATAAGAGAGTTCTAAACCTAATACAAAACTATAAACAATAAAAACAGATATCAAATATAAAAATTAGAATTATAGCCATCATAAACAATATCAAGCAAGAAACATATGCTAAATGTTTTAATAGTTATCCTATCCTAAGATGTCTACGTCTTGTATTAGAAATGGCTTTTCTAAGTCATGAGAGGAAAGTAACTATGACTATCTAGTTTTCAACCCCATTGAAGACCTAAGGAGGGAAATAATATTACTTGAGAAAACAGGAAGTGCAATTAAGTAACTTCCAAAATGTGCAATAAATGACAGAGACAACTGGCTACCAGGGCAATCACCCAAAGTCTCATTTGCAATATTGGAGCAACCAACTTTGGCTAATGTCTAGAGTAACTGACAGACCATTTTCAGAGGCAGGAAAATTTTCAAAACTGTTTTACCCTGTCTTGGCAAGATTTGGCAGTCTTTTTTCTTGTATTCTGTTTATCCATTTTGTCAGTGGTGGAAGCAGGGGCGGTTCCTTGCCCAAAGGCCAGTTTTGCCCAGAAGAAAACAAGCTCCAAGTGGAGTGTTTTCTGTGCCCAACATTCTCTCAGAAATTGATTGGTGCTGCTAGGAACAATTGTGTCTCATGTCAACAGAACACTAAGTTATTTAAATGGCATATGTTTGTTCTTTGAAATGGTTGAAGATTACCTGTCAATGTGGAGTACAATCTCTGTGTAGCTAAAGAACCTGATTATTTTAACTTTAAGTATGACAAACATGAATGATTATTGACCTGTAATTCTTAATACCTATATAGCTTAAAGACTAAAACTTCATATTAGAATATTAAACAATCTTTAAACAACTGTGCAACAAACAAGGACATGATCTCAAAATGAAAACAGTGTATAAGTATCTTGATCAGAGGTCAAAATGTAGAGTGCAATATGATAAATGTATCCTAAAATTGTATCAATATACAAAATGTCTTAAGCAGAGGTAGAAGCATGCATGCATACAATATGACAAAATAACTTTGCATAGGAATACAAATATTGTAAAGAGAAATAGGAGCATATTCAACATAGCAAATACAATTTGAATTTATATCAATATACCAGAATCTATTCCAATGTATATGTCTATAAATAATACCTTACAAGTGTTCACTCTATTACTTACTATAATTATTAGTGTGAGTAAGCTCAAACTAATCTACCTATTATCCCATTTAATTTCCTTTTTTCCCCCCAAAGGAGATCCCTGAGCCTATATAATTTCCACCTCAACCCTCAACCTTATACCAGTTGTAACCAACCCCTAACTGATGTCCCTAACCCTTAGGACAAACTTCACTGGGATAGGGGGATGCCTTCTAGAATTACTTCCAGCTGTTATCAAGGTGATGTTCTTTCTTTGGGATCCTGTAAAAGTAAAATGAAGGTTAAATTTCAAGATCACTGTTTGGTATAATTGCAAAGAGTCTCTGAGTATTCGGTAGGAATTTTTTTTGAAGTTCTTCTTATTTGAAGTTCTGGCCAAAACATTGTAAGAAGATCCACCATTTCAGTTAATCAAGTTGGAATCATTTTGAGTAGCTGGCACCCAAAATCCATCTTAAAGTAGTGCTATCAGCATCATAATGTCATGTCAGCCAGGTGGAATCATTGTTGTGGATCCCCATATTCTTTCTGGAAACTTCAAAGATTACTGTAGGAAAATTCATTGTTCATTGTAGAAAACTTAAACATTATTCATATAGACATATAGTCAATGAAAGGTATGACAGAAACAAAAGTAGATATGGAGCAAAGTAAAATTTTACCTAAATTCTTTCTTTTTTCTGTACCATATCAGATGGCTCCTGATATGAGACAGAAACTCTGAATTTTGTAACAACATGCTTGGATTTAGAGAAGGATAGCCATTGTCTAACTCCAAAGCCAGCTTTAATTTTTAAGTGTGTGTGTTTGTGTGTGTGTGTTCTGGTAATTAAATTTTACCCTGCAGATTATATGTCATCATAAGTCATATTTCTCTTTGCTTGGTGATCCTTTCTGGATAGTTATCTTTTCTTCTTTAGGCATTTAGATTTCCAAGGTCTCTTGACTTTTTGAAGATGGGTATTTTCCTGCAAGTACAAGAACAGAACCCTGTCCCAACCCTTTTGAGGTTTCCTTACCACCTGTAGAG
>NW_004949107.1:5564518-5565933 GCF_000317375.1 Microtus ochrogaster | reverse complement strand
TCCTGTACCAGCTATTCTAAAGCCTGCAGTTTCTCTTCTGTTAAAGATCATTGTTTAACCCATGTTGGTCCCTCAGCTAACCATTTTAAAGGTAGGGCTGTTAGTACCTCTAAAGGTTTGCTACTTGTTTTGTGCTCTTGTACAGTGTGGATGGCTGGTGACCTTTGTTTATAGTGTCTTATAATATCCTTCCCAGAAACATGAGTTTCTGGGACTGAAGGAATGTTGATCTGGGTATTCCATTTTTGTATCAGGTCATGACCCCAAAAATTTACTATGATATTTGTCACATAATGGCCTCAACCTTCCTCTTTGTCCTTCTGGCCCTAGCATTCAACCTATCTCACACTTTGTTTCACTTGCGGAAGGGCACCAATTCCTAGAAACTGAATATCTACCTCCTGAAGAGGCCAATTCAGATGCAAAGATTTTGAAGTAATATTAGTTACATCTGTACCTGTGTCCAGTAATCCTTCACTGAAATGTTATTTATCTATACTCCTAGCTTTGGTCTTTGATCTTTTTATAGATATCTGTAAAAAGTATATGTTTTCTATTTTCTATTGGAATCTTTGATTCATCCTCCATATTTATTCCATCATTCAGAACAGAATGATTTTTTACAACAGGTCCTGGATTTTTTAATTTTCCTGGTGAGACATGGCCTCCATAGTGACTGGGAATGACCTTTGAGAGGCCCCCCCAAGGAGTTTCTCAATGGTAATGGGTTGCCTTGTCTATCTTTTGTTGTTCTACATTCATTGGTTCAGTGTCGGCTTTTGCCACATCTTCTATATAATCCAGAAGTTTGAGACCTTCTATTTTTGTTATTTCCAGAGAAGACATTATTTCTAAGAATGCCTGTCTACAATCCCTTCTCAGATGTCCTAGTCTATCAGTATTAAAACATTTGGGAGAACGGTGAGTGCCTGCCTACCAGGCAGGCCTCAAGGACCCCCAAAGGGAGCGTGGGCACCTTCAGCTTGCCCAGCAGGGTCTCCTGTGTTCTACTGGACCCCACCCTGCCTGCCACATTCTTCCTTTTGTCCCCGGCTCATTGGGCTACCAACCATCCCTGTTTAGGTGCTGAGGAGCTCCATCTGGACGGGTGAGTGTGTACTATCCAGGGGCGGATTGTCCCGGAAGAGAGCACAAACCCCTCTCCCCCAGCTCCTTCTGCAGGGCTGTCTTTCTTACACACGACCCCCCACCCAAGCCTGCATCATCTGCAAGGTCCTTTGCTCAGAAACAGGTTTCTGCTCCTACACTAAGGCTACCCACCCAGAGAGGTGAAAGCCTGCTTACCGCGCAGGCCTCAAGGACCCCCAAAGGGAGCGCGGGCACCTTCAGCTTGTGCAGCAGGGTCTCCTTTGTTCTACTCAACCCAGCCCTGCCCAAGTTCGCCCCTTTGTCCG
>NW_004949107.1:5530237-5558810 GCF_000317375.1 Microtus ochrogaster | reverse complement strand
AACTGAACAGAGAATTCTCAACAGAAGAAGTTCAAATGGCCAAAAGACACTTAAGGTCATGCTCATCCTCCTTGGTGATCAGGGAAATGCAAATTAAAACAACTTTGAGATATTATCTTACACCTGTCAGAATGGCTAAAATCAAAAACACCAAATCTTTTTACCACTGTCTTTTGTAAAGCCCAAATATCTTGACCTATGAATATTTCTAAAGATTTCATTGGCTCAAATAACTTCTGATCCTCATTCTACATATATGATTCCAAAGTATGAATTTTTTTCCATTAAGGATAAGTTTTTATCCTTGTATATAATTTGGATGGTGTGCAGAGTGCCTTCCTGGAGCAATATTCTCTCTGCTAACCTATCATAACTTTTTAAACAGATTTTGATAGTCAAATCCAACAGTATGAATTCTTCCAGATAATTTCTCAGCACCCTTTGGCTGATTGAATTTTGTCTGTCAAATTAATGTTATCCTTTTCAATGGTATTAATTTTTCAGCTAACTTTTGAGTTTTCAATGGCATAAATCCTATCAGCTAGCTGCTCATTATTAGTCCTTAAAGACTGTATCATTTCTAAAAGTGTCCTGTTCTTGGTTCTGTTATCAAACAATTTTTTAACAATATAATATGAAAAACAAAGCTAAATCCCAATATCAAATAAATGAATGCATCAAAAAAAACCCACGTAAGCCTTGCAGAATTCCATCCATAGTATAAACAAAAAATGTTATTAAATTCTTGGGTGGTGATCCTGTCTGCCATTATATAACTTTCAAATGTATTGATTTATTTATTAATCAAATGAACTTATCCCATTATGAGATTTTAGTAAATTGTTGTAGGTGTAATAATCTTTTTTTTTAGGTGTAATAATCTTTATTGGCCAGTAGGTATCACAGCTGCAGATATGTGGCTGAGTGTCACATCCTGCACTGGCAAGAACAGTTCCACTCGGTTCCACACATTGGGGCCCACTTATATAATGCTTGACAAATTAAGCACAGTTAAATTGATTCCTTACATGGAGAGAGTTTTTTGGTGGTCATAATACCAAGGAACCCAGAGCTCACAATTCAGATACACAAACCAGGAGGTGGGAACACAAACCAGAAGCTGTGCAAGTCACCATGCAGCAGGGAAAGTGGTGGATGGTGGGTAGGAGAAGCATGCACAAAGCTGGGAAATTACCAAGTCTCCAGGTCCACCAAAGGGGTAGCTCCACTGCAGTGGGGTTTTGGCAAAAGAAAAACACTTAGTAGGTAAAATGCTGGTGGGCAGGGGTGGGAGACCTTCGGCTACAGACCTTTTGAGTGTGGAGTCAGGATCTACATGGGCAGGAGATGTAGATGTAAATGAATGCCATAAAGTAGTCCCATACTAGCTCAAATTTGAGTATAATAAAGGGTTCTTTATTTAGGGATAGACTCACAGATAAACAGTCCTCTGCATGAGCAGGGAACAGGAACTGAATCCAGTAGCCAAGAGAGAGAGAGAGAGCATGCAAGCTTTACATCTGCATTTATAATTCAAGAGACCATGCCCAAGTGGGCTTATATCTTAAAGGCTATTGGCTGAAGGAGTTCCCACAGCATAAGAGTGAGTCCAAAAGTTTATTTTCTTTCTAATGTGAAAAAAAGCTTGAACTCATACTCAAGCTCTTACTCTAAATCAGAATGTGATCAAGTATAGAGTACATCTATATAATTTATCAACAAGACAAAGCTATTATTTCTTGTTACAACAATGGTACGGTATTAGAATCCTTGGATTTTAGACTTGAAAACAAAAGAAGGAGGACTATAACCTGAACACATTGACCTTGCTGAGAACCTGAACTAAGGCAGTCAGTCATTTTACCTTAAGGCAGCTCATCTGGGTGTTGCGCCCTCCCTCTTTATCAGAAACAAGCTCCAGAGCTCTGAAGATCCATTCACATTTTCTATAAAATGCACTAAAGAAAGCCATGCAAGAAATGTGTCAGCTGAGATATGCCAACACAGATTCTATGAATCCCTCTGCAGCAAAACTAAGCCAGCGCTTTCCTAACTATGTTCCTAAGGATCATAAGATGTAGAGACGCCAGCGACACAGGAATGGTGCATGGAGCACAGAGAGAGGAGAGCTGTGGGTGCAGAGAGGTGCTTGCTTGCCAACACTGGTACTCAACTCTTCCAGTAAGACAGTCAATTCCTAAAAGCCCCGAGTTTCTTTCCTCAACATCAGGGTAACTGGGGTCTGGCACCTCTTAACAATGTGGTATTTTGAGTATGACTGGTTAAACTTGCTCACTATAAGAGGGCACTGAGAACACTTGCCTAAACTGTTAATGATTTTAAAATGTCCTTAGATGTTCTGGAACTAAAAGGTAGGTATTCAAGCATGTTAGGAGTAGAATGCGTTTTGCAAATATTTCTTCTATAGAATCCTGACAGATAAAACATGCAAACTTGCTGAGGTGCACAGCTTTGCTGTGTTTTTACTTTGTTCTCTGCTGCCTGTGTTCCAGAAAGAGAATGGGATGGGGCCTCTGAGAAACATGGGTCCTTGGTTCCTTCTGGCTTGATTCCTGAGGCTTGCCATATGCCACCTCCTCTGTGTGTATGTGTGTGTGTATGTGTGTGTGAGAGAGAGAGAAAGAGAGTGTGCATTTGTGTCTGTGTATGTATTTGTGTGTCTTTGTGTAGATGTGTGTGCGTTTGTATACATGTGCGCATACTTGATTACAATGCCTTACTGTTTATGTCTTTCTACTAAGAACATGAAGAATAATTTAATATTCCAATTCATAGTTTTACTCACTGTTCAAAAGTCTTTTGTAACGGTTTTGAAAACTAATTTTCTAACCTTATAATCCAATCAAGTTCCACGAATTGTCTTTCCCTCGACATTTTGATTGTAAACTAATCCTCTCTCCTTTTGTCGTCTTCAGTGATTTGAGCCTGCTTGAATTTTGCAGCCATTCATCAACAGAAACCTCCCATTATTTTCAGTCTTCATTTTTTTTTTGCTTCCAGAGTCTCCATGTTTTAATGAACTATTTTAAGTGTTTGTTCTCTGCTCCTATTTCTTTCCTATGTCTAAGTTGTTAAAATATTTTATTCAGTTATTTTATATTTTGAGCCTAGGAATTCCCCCACTCACCATCCCCAGAAGCCTCAGTGCTCGCTCCTTCTTGTATTTCTTTCAGGGGCTTGTTTCCTCTAGTAATTCAGCTATTTTTAGTAAAGAGTTCTTATTTCACTGTAATAAATGCAAATAGAAGGTACGTTCTAAGAAAATCATGTTCTCTGTGGCATGCGGTATTCTAATCTCTTCTCTCAGTTTGGCATTTTCCCTTCAATGGAATAGCAACACTTGGGCTGGGCTCTTTTTGAAACTGGAATGGTAATCGAGAAACGTACCTTTCACTGTGGCTGTTTTCTAGCCAGTCATTTCCCTGAGACCTGGGTGTTCCATGTCTTCCCATCTGGGACGTGTCCCCCTCCTCCCAAGTCTGCTGCTCTCCCATGTGACTATCACACCCCCCCCACCGAGTTTTACCTTTCCAATAGCCTTTGTTACAGGGTAGACCTGGCTTCCCCATGAGCTCAACACCCTGGTTTCAGCTCAGCAGGCAGCTTTTTCACCTATGTGATGCAATTTCAGCTGTGCATAAGAAAAATGTTGTAATTGAGTTTGTGCTAGGGGTTCTGTAGCAGGAGGACACCAGGGCAGCCAACCTGCTGCGCTGCTGGAGGCAAGCCCCCTACCTAAGGCTATGACCTCATCTCTCCAGTCTTACCTTCTCACTCTGCTCAGCCACGCTGAGATGCTCTGTAGAACTCACTTATGCAGAGTCTGCTGTCCTGATGTTTTCCTTGAAAAGGTCCTTTCTCCAGCTTGTCTGTGGTCTCTTTATCACTAGGTAACACTGAAGTCTCATGACCCCACCTCATTTCCCTGGATCATCATGCTTTGTTGTTATTGTTGTTTTGTTTTGGTTTTTCGAGCCTGGGATCTCTCTTTGACTCCCTGATTGTCCTGGAACACGCTCTGTAGACCAGGCTGGTCTTGCACTCATAGGGACCTGCCTGCCTCTGCCTCTCTGGAGTGCTGGGATTAATGGTGAGTGCCACCACCACCCAACTTTTGGGATAGCTCTTAATCGTGTTCTTAGCTTGGCTTACTAGATCTAAGCATAGAACTCTGAGGATAACAAAATTACTTAACTTGTTGATCTATTTATATTTCATTCTCTCCAACGTTTTCTAGTTAAGGGAACAGATCTTGTTTTAAAAAGAACTGCTCAGACATTCTAAAGGGAAAGGTTTGTTGACTGCTTGAGTAATGCTTGAGTAATGTCTATGCTTTCTTATCTCCTTTCTACTGAGACTCCTTTACCCAGCCTAGGCTGGCGTCAATCTTGCAATCCTCCTGCCTCAACCTTTTCTATTATGTCTGGGGGTGCAAATCCGTGCCACAATCATAGTTACAATAGTTACATAGTTACATTGTTGCAAGATCACCACGGACGTGCCAGACTATTCCCAGGGATGAGTACTCATCCGTGTGTGCGCATGTGTGCATGCATAATGATGTTGTAAGTCTGGGAAGGAAAAAACCTTAACTGTACAGTCCACAGCTACATTCCTTGTATCATTAGTCAACCAAAGACTGTGGTGCCCTCCCTGCCTTCACACCCCAGGAAAGTTTCAAAGAAGAGCAGCAGAATAATCCTCTCATTGGATTCATTGCTTAGTGCAATCAGACAGATGTTTAGCCGTTAGCAGCTGCAGTTGGGGAAGGTCCCCCAAAGTCCCCCCTATACTTAAAGCACTGTAGACAAATAACGAGCTCCCTTCAGAGAGTCTCTTCCAAACTTCTCAGTTTGACTCTTGCCTATAAAGGCCTCGGTAACTCTTCTTCCACCAAAAGCTGCTATTTGGGGGGCTCCTAACACGGTGCTGGTGTTGCAGATTATTAAAACACTATTTAAGGAGCAATGGCTCAGTTGTTAAGAGTACCTGTAGCTTTGGCGTAGGATCTGGATTCAGCATTCACACAGTGGTTCACAAACCTGTATAATTCTAGCTCTAGACGATCCAATGCCCTCTTCTGACCCCGAAGGACACCAATCATGCACGTGGTACACAGGCATATATGAAGGCAAAGACCCATATGCATAAAATAAATAACTAAATAAATCCTTTTAAAGGATATTTCGGCACTCCAGAATTAGAGTCAGGACAGATGTGGGACCCATCCCTATCTTTCTCAAAGTTCCTGTTAAAAGATGCCAGGCATAGCACAGGGTCAGGAAGCTCCTGCCATGCAAGGTCAGGGTGGCAGGTTCAAGGCAGCAGTTGTCTGTCACAGAACAATCAGGAAGCGCGTCAGTATTTTTATAATCACTGCTGGCCAAGCATCAGCTTTGATCTTTTAGGTCCATGAACTGGTCTGAGCTTCCAGAGGCCTGAGAAAGCATCTAATAAAAACGAAGAAACTAACGTTTGATTTTCCCATGAAGCTTCCTGGTCCCTTCTTCCCATTGGGGGATGGGCTTTAACAAGATGTTGCTAATGATACAATTTGAGGGAACTTAGGAAGAGGTCTCTCAGAAATCTCTATTTATAAAGACTTCAAATTGACTGCCCATGAAGACTGCTTCAGCAGACAACCTATCATCAATTATGGGAACAATCGTGGATCCATTTCTAATCTCTAGTAAGGGTGAACACAGGCACAGGGAATTGAAACGCCTTACTGTGGTCCTAAGTTTCAGCTTCTGACCAAAACTGCCCACCATGGAACAGCCTGGATTCTAAACTGGAAAGGGGTATAGAACAGGGTACAGCACTGCATGCCTGGAATTCTAGCGCTAGGAGGCCGAGGCAAGAGGATTGTGAGTTCACAGTCACTCTGGGTTCAAAAGGAAGGAGAAAAAAAAAAAGAAAGAAAGAAAAGTAAAGAAGAAAGGATCATTTGACAAGGTTAAAGCGACAATTTTTTTATAATGACTTGCTGCCTCTAATAGTTACATGAAAAATGCTTGTTCAGCCTGAGTACGAAAAACAAGAAAAGGCAAGTCGAGGGGGATGTCAGGGAACTTGGGGGTCCTCAGCAATCAAGCCTGACGAGCAGGCACAAACCCAGTGTCCACAGAACCACTCGCTCTTTGTGGCATGCAGGCACACAGTAGGTTTCCTGTGCTCTGCATGTCTTACCTGAACACAAAATTGAGACACCTTTTTCTGGGTACCCCAAACACCTCTAGAATTCTCATAATAGACTTTCAAAAATCAAGGAGAAATAAAATATTCTTTCTTACCGTTTAACAAGGCTCTCAGTTCAGAAAAGAAATCAACTTTTTTATTTCCTTGAATGCAAACTGTGCACAGAACGAGGTGGCATACCGTTGGCATTTCTCAGCAGGAAGAAAGCAGAGAGAAATGGTGCATTTAGGGGGTGAGAGGATCTGCCCTGGCAGTTGGAGTGCATTGTGAAAAGGGCAGGCCAGAGAAACCATTTCTCAACTGAGGTTTCCTTAGCTTTTAATAGAGCAGCTTACATATTCCTGAACGTCTGTGCAGACATGGAAGATGTGCCTTCCTAATTCTGAGGTTGTTGTGTTTATGTGGTTGGCATGCAGGAGCCCAATGCCATTTTAATATTTATGCACTTAACAAACTCCCCCTGCTCCAACCTCTGATTTCCGCAGATCAGAACAAGCACTAGAATTTCAAAGACACCAAATTTAGAGTCAAAAGAGACATTGGAGATCAACTCCTTCACTGGAGAGAGTTATCAGTAGAAAATTCATTTATTGTTACTATTATGCCATGAATATATATCGATGGGATGTGCAAGCTACACTGAAAAAAGATTTCTCTATTGCAGCTATAGAATGGTATACTGAGCACTGGGCTCAGCTGCAGTCCCAAACGGGCAGAACAGAGGGCTCTGAAGATGTTCCAGGCAAGAGAGAGATGTCCTTCAAGATGGGAAGCTCTTTTGAGATCCCCTCCACATGGTTTTGCCTATTGTCGCAATTCCAAGTTCTGACTGCGTTTCGACTTCATGCACATGTCTTGGGTGGATCTTTGTTTTCCTGTATGTGTTCCTCTGTCATTAGCTCCTCCTTGTCGGAGCTCTATGTGCCACATTTTTCCTGCCAATCATGAAGAATTCCCTCTGTTGAGCCAGAGTCTCTGTCACAGCAAAGCAGGATTGCTTGGCCACTAATCCTGGCCACCGTTTAGCCTTCTCTAGGAACGCGGACCCCTTCCATGGCTCCCATGTCATTCCTACCTCCTTGAGCATCTACCGTCCACTCAAACATGGGTATCTTTAAACACAGACGTGAATGTGGCAGGCTGCTGCAGGATCCAAAATGGGCCTTCTGGGTGTCTCTGTGCTTTCTTATGGTACAGTTAGACCTCGTGTTTCTTTAGACAATAGCCTGTGTTCAAAAGGTAGGTACACTGAACTATGCAATACATTTGCTGGTTCATTTTGCTTTTGATGCAACAATTGTCTATCGCAATGCAATGGGCCATAGGCCTGCTCATAAAGAGGTCTCCACATCATGAACGGTTGTCTCTAGGTATAAGCGGAGAGCTGGAGACTGGAGACCCGAGCGAGTACTCGGTCTAGTATTTACCAGCTGTGGGCTGGATCCAGGCTCTGCCTTGCAGTCCATGCCCCTTGAGTTCCACCACAGGCCTTGTTTGGTGGGTTGCGCATTTCATGGTGTTCCTCTTCCGTCCTCATTAGCGACTGATCTGGAAATCATTGTTCAAAACGAATGAAAATCACAACAAGGCGAGTAGCTGCTGCTTCTCCCCGTCTTCGTCTAGCTATTTCTTCTTAGTTTCTCCTCTCTTTGTTTTCATCTTCTTTTATGCCTCATCACCTTTCAATGCTCAGATGAAAAGCCGAGGTGCTGTTAAAGCCAGTCTATCCCAGAGTTCTGGGAGGGAGGTGAGGCAGGGCCATCATCATTTCCCCGGCCATCCTTACCACTCCATGGGACTCAACTTTAGAAACTCACTGAAGTCATGCCACAGAGAGCTACCCCAAAGGACTGAAAACTGAATAAATATAAATAAGTAAATAAATAAAAGGGTAGCTGGAAGGTCCTGCCTTTAGTGTGTTTGACTTCAATAAAAACAAAACGAAAACCAAACAAATCTCTGGTTAGTTTGTAAAGAATAGTTTAAATTTGAATGCAGGAAAGTTTTATAAACTTATTGTGGTATTTTTTTTTTAATTTAATATATCCCAAGTCCTCTACCCCTCTTCCCTACTACTATAAAAAGAAGAGGGAAGAGTGACTGGCTGGGCCCAGGTTGGTTCTCCCCATCCTTGGAAAGGCCCTGCTTGAGAGGGAGAAGAACAGGGAAGGGTTGACTGACCAGTCATCCCATGGGTGCACCATTGACCAGCAGGGACCTTGTCAAGGCCCACCCTCTCTCAGAATCTCTCTCACTGGACTGAGGTGACATTGGAGTCTTCATGGCGCTCTCCAGAGCAGCAACTTTCTGTGGTTGCCATGGGAGCAGCTGCACGTCTGAGACTACTGAGACACATCTGCACAACTGTGTTGTGAAGGAGGCAAAAAAGAAGACAATTGTTTTCCTGTGCCTTGCTCCGGAAACCATTAGAGAGAGGACGCTTGTCTAACGTCATTGGAACAGCCAGGTTGAGCAAGACAGTCAAGCCAGGCTACCAGGAGCGAAGCCATCCAAGACCGGACGGACTTAGCTGAACCCTTGAGGAGTCCTGGGAGACCTGGTCTTGGGGAAGTGGTGACTGTATCAGGAACTGAGTGAGCTGGAGAGCTTCACTCCAGGAAACAGGATTTCTCATGACAAATGCAGATGTGGCCAGCAGGAGGGTTGCCTGCAGGAAGAATGCAGGCGGTCCTTTGAGAGGCATCCATCATAGCCACAAATACTTCTTAAAAGCTACCTTTAGATAATGGAAAATGCATCCTAATGTATGCAGACAATGGAGCTGGGGCTGGGGCTGGGCCTCCTGTTTGCACCACATGGAGTAATAATGGAACTGCCCTGTCCATTGAGAGGCAAGGTGTCTGCAGGGACCGGAGCTGACCGTGAAATCCAGCCCACATTCCATTTTGTCCATCACAGCCTCGCTGACAGTGAATGATTTCCAATGCCCCCTTAGACTAACAATGGGCTCCAGTGTTCCAACAAGTCACCCCACAGGCAGGCTGGGTGAGGCAGCCTTTCCTGGGACCCAGGCAGCAGAAGGTAAACAGTACAGGCAAAAGGGAAGAGGCAGTGGATGAATGCCGTCTTCTGAAACGCAGTTTTCTGTGGGCTCCAACAGCGTTTGGACTGATGCTGTATCACACCGAAATCTCAATTCAGGACAAAGTGTTGATGAAATGAAAAATGTTAACATCAAAGCAGTGACTGTGGTAACCATAAACATGGAGGACCCTGCCTGCAGGAAACCTAGATAGTCTTCGTGTCTTTATAGATGCTGACTTAAACATCATCACTGGCATTTCTTAGGCTAGCCAGTGTAAACAGGAAGACTGCTTTTCTCTTTCATTCATCGGAAGACCCGTGTGTCAGGGATTTTTACCGACTTTATCTTCTTCCTCAGAACAACTCTAGAAAATCTAGATTGTTACTTTCCATTCGTAGGTGAGAATACTGACCGCTTTTCCAGAGGCAAGAGGGGCTGAGACAGGATATAGTCTGGACATGATTGCATGAGTCTCATCGCCCCTTGGATACCGCCACCTCACCTTGGACTCTAATATTCCTTCAGAGGAAACAGAATATTCCCAGAGCCCAGGATCATAGTTGAGGACCCAGAAATTTTAGGTCTGGAGTAGCAGAAGGAAATAAATATGGCTTCTTGGGTACTTGTGGTGGTGACTTAGTTTTCCAGACAATCTACCGGGGAGAGTGATGTTGACAGGCCATTGGCCACAGCGGGATAGCATAACCAGTTTGAGGTGGATAATTTGATCACCTGCCTTCCTGGGCTTTCAGAAGCTACCGGGCAACAGGAGAATGTGTGACCACAATAGTGTAGAGTCAGCCAACCTTCAGAGAGTGCTCGGGTAGGTGGGAAGGCTGAGTCTTAGGCAGGAATGTGTATTAAGCAAAGAATATGTTTTCCCTATGTAATGTTTTAAAGAAGGGATTACATGCACCTCTGGTTTCAATGATGTTATTGTCTGCACGTGAACTATCCTCCGCAGGTTCATGTGTTCATGCTTACTAGTTCCAGATGGTGGCTTTTGGGGGAGACTGGAGAACCTTGGGGTCATGTGGCCAAGGTAGCAGAACTGAGTTTCTTAAAAGAGCCACTTCTGACTCCTGGTGGAAGGCTTGGTCAAGACGTGAACAAGCTGCCAGACACTCCTTCCAGCAAGGCCTGGCTTGCTCCTGCTACCAAGCCTTCCCTATCATGATGGACTGATGCCCTTGAAAGTATGAGCAGAATAAATCCTTCCTCCTTTATGTTTTTCTTGTCAGGTATTTGGTTTTACTGCTAAGAAACGTAGCGAACACAAGTGAATACTCCCCAACTTGCTGTGCTGGAAATGTAATCCCCAAATTCACTTGGTGATGGTATTTGGATGTAGGCTATTTTGGAAGAAAATTAGGTCCTGAGGAGCTCTATCCTCATGGATGGATGAAGTCAGGGATTAATGGGTGATGGAGGAAGTGAGCTCTTTCTGATGTGCTTGCTCTGCAGTTGATGTTTTCTGTCCTGTCATGATGAGTTTGAGAAGTTCCTCACCATCCTGAGCATCGTGCCAGCAGAGATTCCAGGATCCTAAAATGAATGCAGACCCATTCTTCATAGATTACAGTCTGTGCTCATCTATAACAGCAGGGGATGGATGAAGAATGGATCTGTTTGGTAGGGAACCTGAAAGCTAAGGTCATGCTTGTAAGCTCTATTTCAGCTCTAGCCTGTCTTATCAAAAATTTCCCACCCGTGCCCTAACGCCATTTACTGTTTTCTGTGCCTAAAACCCCTTTGCTTAGTCACCATTGTTCAATGGTCATGACTATCTGAACATACTTACTTTATTCATGATGGCATTTGGGTGACTACTTAACTGTTCCGGTGAGTGTGACTTTGGCATCACATCCCCTGCAAGGGACTTTATTCAGGGCAGGAGCTGGGTCTTACATTCTTCTGTATTTTTCCTTTGTTTTTAATTTCTCTTTTATTTTTTGAGATTATAAAGTAAACTGCATCAGCTTTCCCTTCCCTTTCCTCCCTCAAAAGCCTCCCATATACCCCTTCTTATTTTCTTTTACATCCATGGCTTCTGTTTTCATTGTTATGTGCATATATGTGTATTCATATATATTTCTAAATATAACCTGCTCTGTCTGTATAACGTTTCTTGTGTGTATGCGTTCAGGGCTGACTATTTGGTATTGGATAACTAGTTGGTGTTCCCTGTCCAGGGGAACACTATTTCTTCTAATCTCAACCTTGCTTAGTTGTCTGTACTTCTTTCTGTAGGGCTCAGGCCTCGTGGGCTTTTCCCCATCTCCTTTGACATGTCTGTTATTGTTGTCCTTATTCAGTTCCTGTTTGAGTATTCTTATTGGTAAGACTTCTGACGTTACCAGGAGACTCAATCACACAGAAAACCCCTGTTGCAATATTTCTACCACCTCTTCTGCAATGTTCCCTGAGCCTTAGGTGCGGGAGTTGTATCCATTGGGACTGGGATCCACAACTCTGCATTTTGATTGGTTGTGGTTTTCTATAATGGTCTCCTTCTGTCCCAAAGAGAAGTTTCCTTGATGGGGGATGAGGATTACTCTTATCTCTGAGAATAAGAAGAACTTTTTAGAGCACAATTAGAGATTATGCTGGTCTGGTTATATTTTCTTCTCCAAGACCCAGGACTTAAGCTTCCATCTTAGATATATGCCCTCACTTGGCAAATATTTCATAAATAAAATCCAACATGCCTCCTTCTTTCCCACCTGATAAAGTATATCTCACTAACTTGTGTAAGTGTCTAAGATGTAAGCTTTCCTTAGTGGCTGAAGTAACCTTATTTCTCTTTATAAACTCAGTACCTACCACATAGTTGGTGATCAATCAATATTTGCTCAATGATTAAATTATGTATTGGAAGAAAAATACGGAAGTCATGGAGGGGGACGAGGACTGTTAGGAACTGTACTAGAGAGAATCTGGTGGCATTCTGCCCCGGTCCTGAGAACCTGAGTGGGCCTGAGTTCAAAGCTTATGGGCTAACTTGTTTGACAGACGTGTTTCTGAAGCTGCAGAGCATTCAGATTGTCAGGGCTACAACTGGGCACATTTATCCAGGTTTACAGGGTGAGAGAGCAGAAAATGATGAGGCAGATGTGAAAAAAGAACGTGAGTTTTGGGGAGCAAAAGTGGTTTAAAGTTTCTGACAAAGAATGCTGGGAAGGACAGCTGAGTGAGCAGAGCGCTCGCCACACAACTGTGAGGGGATAGGTCTAAGTCCTCAAGGCCCACTCATTGCAGGGTGTGGTGTCTGTAACTCCAATGGCTCCACGGGAAGTGAGAGGTAGAGACAGGAGTCTGCGGAAGCTCATGGGCCAGATAGCCTGGCATGTGCCTTGGCAAACAAGACACTCTGTCTCAATAAAGAAGAAAGTGAGGGTTGATGCCGGAGGTTGTCCTCTGACCTACACACACACACACACACACACACACGCATACACACCATGGTGCCTGCCATGCTCTGACCCACAAACGTGCATACACATTATGTGCAGGCACACACATTACCTACACGTACAAAGATAAGCAGGTAAAGAGAAAGCTGCTGTGATTGATAAAGAGACTAGTGACTAGTGTCATTTAAGATATTATCTTGTAGTGGGGCAATATGAACGTTTAGCTGAGGCTAGACCCCACCCACTAAAGGCGCTAGCTTATCAAAATGCAAATGGATTTGAAGGGAAAGAGACTGAACTGCCGGTGGGGGAGACTCCTGTTGGAAAACAACGACATATGGATGTAGTTCAGAGTTGTCTACCAAAGTTCCAGGGAACCACAGTAGATACTGTAGAAGGGAACCGTCTACATCTCAAGCTGACAGCACTAAATACAGAAGAGTGGCGAGCACAGGCCTGCATCCTTCCTTCTGCTTCCTAACCGTAAATGCAATCTGACCAACTGCCTCACGTCCCCACTGCCACAGCCAGACTTGCTCTTCTTGCTATGACTTCCCGGCCCCGTACTTCCAAACTGTGAGCCAAAACCAACCTTCCTCTCTTAAGGCGAGTTTGTCAGGTATTTTGTCATGGCAACAAGAAGAGAAACGGATGCCAAGGGGCTTGCTGGTACTAAACTTACCCAACCCCCCATTTTTCTAAGGTGAAGCTCTAAGCATGAACGGCTAACTCAGTTTAACCATACCATCGCAGCAGAAGGTGCATTTTCTCGTTCCTCGCCAGCGTTTCCCTTCAGAACGCACTAACTCAAAGGACCACAGGCTAATGCAGCATCCTTAATAACCCTGGTTATTGCCTTGATTGAGCGTTCCCTAATCAAAGCACAGCCCTCGTCGAAGGGAATTTCCAAAAAGCTGCCTGAGGCTGCTGATCAACAATTCATTTTTAGCATTTCTTTTTAAATCACCGTAAGTTGTTGCACCTGGGTCACGGTGACAGCTGAATAAGGGGGCTGAGCAGTCATGTTCCGGGCACCAGGTTAGTGAGCCCCCCTCCACCATGTATATGCATGAGCTCACCATTTGCATAGAGTGGAAAAGCATCGCTCCCATTAATCACCGCATTCATCTTAATAATTAGTGGCAATAACGTTGAAGAGCGGTGGTCTCCACATCGATCTCCGAGGCACCGTGGGCTATTTCTGCCACAGATGAATGATCATCAAGAGTGACAAGATGGTGCCGTTGGATCGACCACCCCGGGTTCCCAGGCTTTAGTGCTTGGCAGCTGGTCAGGAAGCTGGGGTGATCTGTAGAGCTAATCCTACCTCTCTAACAAGGCCAGTGAAAAGGAGTGATACGACACCTGGGAGGGGGCTTGGGATAAAGTCCCTGGCCACTTTTAAGGGGCCCTCACTTAGCCATATGCATAGTAAACTAGCCAAAACGGCAAAGCAAACGGCTGTTTGTCATAGAGATATGACTCCGTGGTTAAGCCCTTGGAAGACTACCACTTGCTCTCAGACCTCCCTAAAAGATCGGCTTGGGGTTTGTAATTTGCCAGTGCTGTGGGGTCAAAAGAAAGCCATTTCAGATCAGAAATGTAGCAGAATGTTTTAAGGCCTGTGGTACCCTGCCAGAAGGACAGAGGTACTGATAATTCTCAAGGTTTTTAAAGAAAAGATCTATCAGGTAGAAAAACAGAAGTCACAGAAGAACGTACTGCAGGACTTGGTCAGAAACCACAAAGGGCTTCAGTAATACAAAGGAGGTTAATCAGGGAACAAAAGAATAATATTAATGTTTTTAAAAGACAGCAAATGGGAAGCCAGGGATGGATTGTGATAACAGAAGTTGAAGGAGATTGGCAGGTAAGAACTAGAACAGAGTCACTTCCTCCACTGACCCAGGAGGCCACCCTGCTTCCTTCCCTCTCTGGGGGTTAAAAGGAGTGTGAGTGCCAAGACAATCCATGTTTCTCTTCCTGCACAGATGGCTTTAAACTTTTAAAAAAATTATTTTAGACAGGATCTCACTATATATCCCCAGCAGGTTTGATACATACTATGTTGACTAGGTTGGCTTTGAACTCACAGAGATCCCCCTGTCTCTGCCTGCCAAGTGCTAGGGTCAAAAGCATGCACTACCATGGCAGACACAAATGACCAGAAAGACTCTAGCGATACTTTTCTCTTGAACTCTGGATTGGCAGAGAATCTTTGGCACAGACAGCATTTGCGTTGATTGAAGAAATTTGATAATGTCAAATGTTTTACTTCCTGGGTTTGTATTCCCCAATCAGAAGATTGAACTGGCCTTGCGAGTCTTTTCCTGTGCCTTCATCCAAGGAGACATCTGAAGTCTGTGTGTAAGCCTGTTAGAACGCTACTTCAGGACGGCAGGTGTTTCCAATGTTGATTTGTTATCTTAGGGGTCTGTTCAAATAGACTTCCACCACCCGCGTGACACAGACAGGAAGAGAATCTGCAGTACCCTGAGCTGCTTGTGGGCTTTTGCACTGCCGCCTTCTCTCTGAGAGGGACGACACACTGAACACAGCGGTGCCTGCGCATAAATCATTTTGGACAAAGAAAGATCAATTTATTTAAGCAATTGCCCTACTTTGCATACAACTGGTTGATCTCAGCAATTCCTTTTCCAAGATTTATGTGGTGTGTGTGTGTGTGTGTGTGTGTGTGTGTGTGTGTGTGTGATGAAACAGCCAAATCTACTTTTGGGACCAGATATCTTACTCAAAAGAGAGCATTGTGAAGACTTTTGGATTGTGACTATATATTCATTCCCTCTCTTTCAACACTCTCTTGCTTTGTTATAGCAGAGAAGGGGAGGGAAGGGAAGGGAAGAGGAGAGGAGAGGAGGGGAGGGAAAGGAAGGAGAGGGAAGGGGAGGGGAAGGAAGAGAAGGGAAGGGAAGGGGAGGGTACTGGTAAGACATGCGCAAATTTGTACAAGCACATACCAAGGCTGACACTAGTCCTCTTTCACAAAGTCCATAAAAATCAGGTCTGATAAAATGCTCTGGACCAATTCCCGTTCCTCCTCAGAGAGGATGAAAAGAAAGGGTGTCCTCCACAGGTTTGGGGAGAGAATTAGGATGCTGGGATATGAACAATGACATCCTCTTGCTCTGCTATAGCTGGAGGGAAAGGCTGGAGGGGGCTAAGCGACAGTAGGCGTAGCTGACCTCAAGAATTAACAGCGTTTGAACCAACAAAGGAAGACCACAATAGGCTTCCATCTAGGGGTTACTGGGCTGGCCATTGTGACCTGAGAGGAGGTTGACCTCACCAGGCGGAATAGCCACATTCCTAGGGCACAGAGTCCCTTCGAAGTCCTTGCGTGTTCAGACTAAGGTCAAGCTGTTTTGCAAGACTAGGTTTTCCCTTTCTGTTCTCGCCCCCTGTGTGTCTTGTTCTGCCTGGTTTCTCTGCCCACTGCTCAGTGCCTGGCATGTGTGCAAATGTTTTTAATTGGATCCTCTAAAACGCATTCCAGACACTGATTTGGTTACATTATATCCTATTCTGTTATCAAACAAATCTGCTGTCAAACAAAAGATCAATGTTATTGTAATGTCCTACTTGATGGATTAAATAGGGTATTATTCAACTCTTATTAAACAATCAAGAAAAACACACTGGGACGGGCTTTCGCTCACAGCTGCTAGCACGGAGCGGGTCTGATCTGTGATTAAGAGGAGGGAGGAACAGTTATTTTCAGATTAATTAAACAAACAAGTAGGATTTAGGGACCAAGATTTTTTTTTTAAAACCCAGAATGATTCTTTGAAACATGTTTGGAGAAGGACATAATTTACTTTAACTACATGAGTGAACACTTAAGAATATAAAATCTTTCAATGACGCAATTCTGGATTAATTGCCCAGAGCTATGGCGGCACCATAAACAAAGCCCTGCCAGGGACCAACCTTTCAGGGAAGGGTTTTCTTTTTCTTTTTTTCTTTTTTTTTCTTGTGAGTAAATGTCCATTTAGAGAGCTTTTCTAAATTTAGCAGCAATCCTCATCAATCATTTATAATAAGCACCAAATAACTGCACTTGCTTCCCCGAGATGCAGCCCCTCCCCTCTCACAGAGTGGTCCCCACAGATTGCGATGCTGTTGGGCCGGCACCTACTCCATTACTGGGGTCTAACCTTTCTGTTTCTTTGCCTTTGCTCTTCAGATGCCCAGAGAAAGCAAATATTAAATCAGGGGAGATCTCCCTCTTATCTTAGCTGGCCTGGCTCTACATTATCCTCAGAGTTCCTTTCCCCCGCATCCTCCCATCACCGGGCTTTACATACAGTCGGCCACATTCTGGCTCCTTCTGTCTGATGCTGCTTCCGCTAATGGCTGGAGAAAGGGAACATTACACCATTTAACGTGTGTGGGTCACATTAATCACGGAAAATTCTTTTAATGTCTCAGAAGTAACTGTCAAACTGGACATACTGAATCTATTTAAACTAAAGCATGCCATTTTTTATCTACAGTGATCTTTAATTCCCATAAAAGGGTCAAGAAAATGTGATTAAGTGACAGTTTTAAAATGTACTATAATATTAAATAGCTTGATTAAGTGACAACTATAAAATGTAATACAATATTAAGTATCTGGCTATGTCCCAAAAGAACTTTAAAGTATTTTTGAACGGTTTGGGAATTCACTAACCCATAATGGGTTACTAAAGAATTTTGTATGGGGGTGGGAGATAGGGAGAAAAGCGGCAGAACTTAAAACACACTCAAAAGAAAACAGAGCAAGAAAACAAGCAAAACAGACTTTAAAAATTTTCTCAGCACTCACAAGTAACATAGATCCATAGTTTCTTTGTAGTGCTCAAGATGGCCTTTTGTAGCTTGGTCGTCTGTTCTGAAGGCAGCGCTTGGCTGGACGTGCAATGTCTGTAACATGGAGAACAGGACCAAAAGGAGCAGGTGAAGGGAGATTGTGATGCTAAGAAAGTCTACAGACTGGGCGCCGTCTCTCGGGCTTGAGCATCACGTCTCCAGGTGCCCTGCGCCGTCAGTGGGACAGGGTAGGAAACACCAGCGTGGTGGGGATCAAGAGCTTCAGCTTGCCCACTTTCTCCAGGACAGCAGAGTAGTGGAAACACTGAGAAATCAGATGGAGCCTCTAAAGAGCCATCGAAACATCAAACTTGAGTGTGGACAGTCTGGAGACCTGCCCTGAAAGGCTGACGTGGGAGGGAGGCTTGACTGTAAAGCCATGGACATGTGTCTGCTCTAGGCGCCCAGGCCAAAGGCTCCAAGAATTTTGTGCTGTTAATCAGATGAGAGAGAGACTCCTTCCTTCATTTATTTGGTCCTTCCATAGCCTGGATGAACTGGAAGTGAAGGCTTTCTTGCTGTTGTCTTATTGGGAGGTGTGATCTTAAGGAGAGAGAGAGAAGAGAAGGAGGAGAGAGCAAGGAAGACAGGAGGCTGTTAGAGAGATCTCTTAACCCATGGGTTACTATTAAATCTGCCTAGTTGCTTGCTTTTTCCGCAACTGTCCTCAGGAAGTCACACAAACTGTGTAAGTGGACAGAAAAGGAGACAATTTTTTTTTCTTGTCATTTTCCATATGTTGCATGACTATTCCTGGGACAATGTGCTGAAAACACCTGCCGATGAAATTGACAAAGAAACAATTTCATCCAAGTCCAACTTGATGTACCACCATGTTGATGGGAGCGTGTGGAGGAGGGGTAACTAGAGCTCGGTGATCCAAGCAGATGCCATCACTGGAGTTCCAACCCTGTCAACCTTCCTCTTCCTGTTGAGATTATGTGCAACTGCGAGGGTACAGGGAGTGGTGGCTGAGCTCTCAGATGAGGCTCTGAGACCCCCCCGTGCAGCTGGGGAATGGGTACAGGGAGTGGTGGCTGAGATCTCAGATGAATCCCCTTGCATCTTTGCTGCTGTGACAAATACCTGGCAGAAAACAGCTTAAGGGAGGAAGCATTCAGTTCAGCGCTAGGTTGAGGACATGCCGTCCATCTATCGTGCGGAAGAAGTCCCAGCAGCAGTAGCAGAAGGTGTTCAGTCACACCGTGTCTGCAGTCAGAGTCGGAAAAGGATGAAAGGTTCAGCTCAGCTCTTTCTCCTTCCTATCCAGTCTAGGACCGCAGCCCATTGAATGATGCTGTCCACATTTATGGGAGGCCTTTTACCTCAGCTAACCTAATCTAGATAACCCCAGGGGCATGCCCCGAGGCTTGTCTCCCTAGGTCTTGTCAAGTTGGCAACATTAACCATCTTGCCCTCCTGCTACGAGGAAATGTGAGTGGACCTGTTCTTGTGAGAATTTATGCAGATCATCACAGCACCTCTGATTCAAGATGACAAGGGCCGCTCAGTGCTGAGGAAGGAGTGTTCTCTCATCTCGTAATCCCTTGTGGGTAAAAGGTTTTTGACACCGCGCATCAGCCCCTCACTACTTCCACGTTTTGTCTGCGCGCCTCTGAGGGAGGTTCTTGAGCATCCTGGCTCTCAAGAGCAGCGTGGAAGCCCTGAGACAGGAAAAGTGGCAGGACGAGGGGAGCTTACAGTAAAAGCACATGAAGATCTGGTTTTAAAATAACACATGGGGCATGGGGTGTCTGTAGCAGGTGGGAGGTCCCCGCTCTACTTGATGGGAGTCACTCTGAACCAGAGAGGTTCACTGAAAATTTTTCTATGCTGGCAGGACACCCATGGGGGTTTCAAAATGTCCTTCTGCCATTTCCCCATGCCCTTTAAAGCCCTCCCAGAATCCTACGGCAATCTAGGGAAAAGGTTCTGACTTTTAAGGACACCCTTTGAGAGGAAGATGGAAAGCCAAGCTGGATGACACAACTGGTCTCACGGTGATGGAGAAAAACAGCCACGGAACATTTATGTAGGCCCACTCTGCTCTTCCGTGAGAGAGGCTGGAGCTTCATTAGAGGATTTGCTCCTCTGTCTAATAAATCTCTGAGAGCAAGAAGCTTCCCTGATACTCACGCCGGACTCTCTTTTCTGTCTTCATTTCTCCTTTTCCCTCTGATTGCTCAGCCTCATAGCAGCCCACATAAATCTCTTCCCTTTCTTCTGCCCTTTGTCAACCATTAGCCGGCTCCCCCTCTGTCACTGTTCCACCAGACTATAGATGTAACTCTTCTAATCTCCCTGATAAATCAGGCTCCAGGAATCGCTCCTTGTTGCTCCCTCAAACTCCCTGGAGCTGGGCTATAGGGCTCCGAAGGCCTGGTGCAGACGTTTCTTGGATAATGGGCCCTGAAAGGTTGTCAGTGGCAGATAATTAGGGTCTCACTTCCCGCCATTGAGCGGCATATATCTTCCACACAAAGAACCTCCACCACCTTCAAAAGGATTAACGTGAGTCGAGGAGATATATGAGGGGCTGGGTGACCAGCAGACGGGGCCAGCCTTTCTGAAGGCCGAGCGTCATCCTGATGCTTGTGAGGGGAGAGACTTTCTCTCAGTTGGGGACTCTCCCTCGCTCTACTGACAGCCGACATCTTACTCCATGTCTGAACCGTGCAACACAGAATCACACTGCAATGACAAAATTACCTCTTCAAGTAAATCGCTTTTCATTAGCCCCGACCCTTAACGCGGTACTCTCCTCTCTGCCTGTGGAGATACATTCAGCCTTGCAAGGAGAACTCAAGCACACTTTCCGGTTGTTAGTCTCTAATGCTGATGGTTGTTAGCTCACATTGTGTCCAGATACACGGTGCTGTTTTCTTTAATGGTTTCTCAGGTCAAGGATAGAGCTTTAGAAATTTGAGTGGGTCGTCCGATGGGTGTGATATAAGAACCTAACCTTGCTCCTAAACTCAGCCTGGGACAGAAAAAAAGTCTTCTCAAATAAGACCTCCTGACCTCCCCTGGTTAAGGGCAGGCTAATAGATAGCTCAGGGAGAGGGTGACGCAAATGGGATGGTCACCCCTCATTTGAACCTGCACAGTTTTGTTTTTATCCAGGTTACAGTCCATGTAAGGTTTGATATTCTAAAAGAATGACAGCATATAAAAATGGCAGATAGCATCACCTTGTCCATGAGGAAAAAGGCTCAGATTCCCAGGGCTTTTAGTGTTGTATCGAGACTGGAATACAAGAATACAGGACTTTAGTTCCTGTGTTTGTGTGTGTGTGTGTGTGTGTGTGTGTGTGTGTGTGTGTGTGTGTGTGCCATGCACCCTGCATGGTGACAGGTATTCTTAAGAATACCTGTCCTGTGACACGGAGCAGCCAGGCAGGCCCAGATGACCCAGGGACAGGTGTTAATGACAAAGTGCTCTTTGTGCTTTGAGATGCTCCCACTGACCTGTGCGCTGGAGCGATTTTCCTGGTGGTAAGAACAGATGTGTCCTGAGTCATCTTCACAATCGCCATCACTTGGGAGATGATTGGCGAGCCTCAGGGGGTGTGATCTTTGACCACGACCCCAAGCAGAAGGAACTAATGCCTTGAGAGAGAAAGCACAACTTGTCCTGGACCTCAGCAGGGTCAGTCCCAGGGCTAACCTGCAGAATTGCTTAGCTAGATGGGATCATAGCCAGCCCTCTGCTCAGCCCCACCTTTGACGTCTGAGGAGCTTGAACCCTGCAGAGGCCAAGTGCTTTCCTCACAAGCAGGACGAGCCTCAGACCTGCAAGGAAGCAGCCGGCATTTGTTGTTCGTGTATGAAGTTGCCTGTTCTGCTCCTCTACTCTTTCTCCTGGGACCAACACAAGACAGCACTGGGGATGGAGGTGTCTCTGTAAAGGACACTTTCAGGTCCACACTGAGAAGAGACAATAGGGTGTAATAGTACACACCTCTAATCCAGCAGTGGGCTGGGGTGGGAGTCAGGGCTGAGGCAGGATTGGGAGTTCAAAGTTAGTTTTCATAGTTAATTCGATGCTTGCTTCAGCTATGTAGTGACCCTGTTGAGAGAGACAGGGAAGGGGGAGAGGGAGGGAAAGAGAATAGAAAGCAGGAAGTTAATTGGCACCGCTAGGTTCTCACCTATTATTCTCTGTGGAGAATCTTATCCTCACTAACAATCCAAGGAAGGCTTTTTTTTTTTTCCTCTTTGGTTGGGTGCCTTATTCCCCAAGTTTCACTATCTTCTAGAACATGTATTGCTGGCAGCTCGCTTTATGGCATTTCTGCAAATCTAAAGCAATTTCCCTGTAGAGAGTGGAGTCCGTTGGCGTCATTCTTAATAGGAAACCTGGTGCTTGGCATCATTCCCTGGAATGGGTGAAGACCAAAGTCGTAGAGGGTTCCGACTGAGACCCTGCTCTGAGTAAGATTCTTATAAACATTTCTTGAGAGTGAAACTCAAAACAAATGGGAGGCCTTGTTCCCACCAGGACTTAAAATACCAACATATGCATCAAGGAATTGACTCAATTTGATAAGTCAGTTCAAAGTGACCAGAGAATGGCAACAAGAAGCCAGGCATGAGCACCAGCGCTTGCTGTTTAGAGACCATTAAATCCCCTCTGTATGAGGGGCGTTCTCTAAAACCCTCAAGTTCTGAAGCATCTCTCTTCCCCCTCCTCCTCTTTTTTTTCCCTCTCTTTTTGTCAGACATTAATATTTTTTCAGATGCAGAGGGATTTTTTCTGATTGGATCAAAGTCACACACACATACACAGAAAGAGTGAAAGAGAGAGGGAGAGAAAGAGAGAGGGAGAGAGAGAGGAGGGGAAGACCACACCCATTTAGCTGGAAGGTCCATTGCTGAGGGACAGGAGGGAGAAGAGAAGAATACCTTGAGGTCATAAGAAGAGTGATCAGCTAACTAATGATCAACAATGTCTCTGGGGAGGTCACACTGCCATGGAAAAACATCACTGATTATTAAAAAAGGCAACGGTTTTAAATAAGTTTCCTCGTCTGGAAAGATGCTAATAATAGCAACCTCATGGACTTGATGTCAGAGTAGCATGAGATAATTATGTTTAGCATTTCATGAACTGGAAAATGCTGTAAAAATATAACAAGATTAAGAGAGGTGATGCAGCACTCTGAAAACCCTGCTCCTCCAGAGGGTGGGGAATAGGTGTGGGGAGGTTGGGGATTTTGGTATGACTGGAGTTGCCAAAAGTTTCTGGATCTGCTTTTGTCTTCACAATCCCACAGAAAATGCAAACCATCCCATACAGCCATGGGTGAGACCAGACATTACTATAGTTTAAATCCTGGATATTCCCATAATGCTTCCATGGAAAAGGCCTGGTCCTTGGTATAGTCTATGATTCTATGTGGGAGGTGGTAGGACCTTCCAAGGTGGGGCTTAGAGAAAAGCAATTAGGGCATTGCGATTACATCCTTAAAGTGTGCTTTCTGTTTTTCTCTTTACTTCCCAACTACTAGGAGGTACATCTTTTTCCTTTGGTCACGATGTGCTGGCATGTGACCCCAGAATGATACCTCTAAACCATAAGCCCAAATCTGCCTTATAGGTTGATCAGCTCAGGTAGCGTGTTGCAGTAACAGAACTAACACTAACAGTAACTAACACAGATGCCAGTCCTGAGTGTCTCTGATGCTGTCTTTAAAATATATAAATGAATAAACATAAGCCAAAAATCAATTTTATAAGACCAAACAACATGGTGCCCTACTTCCTGACACCCTCAATGGAACGTCACAGTAGAGCCTTAGAGATGGGACAGTGCTCTCCTGAGCTGAGAATGGCTGACGGTGACAACCCTCGAGCGCTGAAGTTTCTTCACAGCTGAGAGGGAAGTTAGAGAAGGAGATGAGTGACGGAGCAGGTGGGCGGGGCCAACTTCTGCTTTATGTGCTGCTGTCTGTATCAGAGCAGGCTTGGGTGCTGGTGCTGGTTGGGGGCGGGGTTAGTTTGTTTTCTGTTCTTCAGCCTGAAAATGATGTCAAGCATGAGTTATAAATGAAGTAAAATGTCATTGGCATTTCCAAAGGTATATTTCTCAGAAGGCAATTTATTGGTATCAGACTTAGCATAGCCAATGTGCATGGCAGTTGTTGAGGTTGCAAAACTGTCAATGGGGCCAAGAGCCTCTAAGGGTTGATGTACCAGGAGGCTGACGACATGTCTCAAGCCAGGGCTTGAGTGAGTTTTACAGAAACCCTCCCAGGAGCTGTGCAGCAGTCCCTCTTCAGCGACATTCTCTGCAAGTATGTCACTTGGTTCTGACATCTAGAGTAGATTAGACTTCTCTTGTGCCCATCACCCATGTACCCTTTTATCCTGTTTTTAAAAATCAAAGAAAACTGCTTACTTTCGTGTGCCATTTTAACTTGTTACCCGTGAGCATCTGGCTTGGCTGTTTTCCATTAGCATGAAGTTTCAGGAGGCCATGGAAGGAAATGCCTACAACAGAGGAGCCCAAGAGAGCAGCTCCAGTTGCTGGCCACGCAATGTGTCTTGCATTTTTCTCTAGTGTAAATAAAATGATAATGCAAAGAGCGGTCCCTGATAGTGGGTATCTGATTTAGAATAAAATAAAATCCATGCTGGGAAGCTGATGAGCTCGGATTTGCTGAATTGCTTCTAGATGCATCTCGAATCAGCTCATATTTATCGGCTGTTTCCTCTGGACTGTTATCATCAGTTGTCAGTTGTTCTTTCCACTGAGTGCAAACGGAGAGGGTTTCCAGCTTGATTTTCATCCCCTATAACTGGAGGTGGCATCTGAAAACGCAGTTATTGATAAGGTAGGTGCTTAGGAAAATGCAACGTGGTTCTGTTTTTCTGATTGTGACTTCCTGGTCTTGCTGCTAAGCTCACCTGTCAAAACTAGGCCACAAGTGGTGATGCATCGTCCCAGTTTAGGGAGTTTTACACCGTATTCACCAGTGAGTTCTTGACCGTCCCTAAGTATTCTCAACAGCAGAGATGCTTAACAGTTCAGAAATAAGCAAATACAGCTGTGAGATTATGTATGGGGACACTGATGAAGAGAAGTGGGGAGTCAGACAGGAAAGGGATGTGGGGGAGAAAAGGCAGCATACAGTCAGAACAACTTTGGAGTTGCAGCGTGTGTGCGCAGCGTGTGTGTGGGGTCTTTCCTAGAAGAGCACCTGAGTTTGCTGTCACCTGCATTAACGACATGATCCTGTAAGGAGAGGTTCACTTCTGCATCTTCTGAATGGGTTCCTGGGGAGGCCCTCATTGGCCACTCTAATGTGCTGACTGTGGTGGTGATGCTGGGAGCTGGAGGTTCAGTACATGCAGAGTACTTGTGAAGACAGCAGAAAGCCCAGCCAGCTGAGAAAGGAGTTTCGTTGGGGATAAAGAATGGATTATGAGCACCGTGCCTTCTAAAATCTCTGGTGGAAATGAACAGCTAAGGAGGGGCTGTTTGAATCAGGCAAGTCAGGACAATGAGAAGAACAGGAGCCTTTTATCCAGTTAGCTATATGAGGACTCCTGGCTAGGGAGATCCGACCCGCCAATCTAAAAAGCAAGATTAATATCTTTATCACAGGAGTAGGTAAAAAAAGGTCCCTGAGTGCTCATAGTAAGGAACTAGCACTTACTAGCTCCCAGGCTCTCTTCAGGACTAATTAAAAAACTGTGTTCTTTAGTGTTCTACCTACTGTACTGACCATCACATCTGTGAGGGAGGCTGTTCTAGGCTGCCTGGTCCCGGTTGAGCAGGCTCACCTGCTGGCAGAGCACAGCAGCCGACAGATTGGAGAGTCACGCTTCCCATTTCAAGCGACTGTATGGGCAGTGCCTTGTTTCACAGCAGAGGTGAAGGGACCCAGGGCCCAGTCTTACTGCGCTGTTTCCATCTCATCTTTAGTGTAAAAGAGCCGAGGCGATATTTCAGTGAGGATGAAGTTCAGAGGGAAAGCAGTGCCCAGCATAGTGAAGGCCAAGTGTTCCATCCCTAGCACATACGTGAAAAACATGTTTGGTCTAAGCACGTGGGGCATGTTCATAATCTCAGCACATGGAAAGCCAGATGATCACTGTGATTGAGGGCAGCCTAGGCTACTGGAGACATGTCTCCTAACAAAACAAACGCTGACAATGGTGACCCACGCCTTTAGTCCCGGCACATGAGAGGCAGAGACAAGTGAATCTGTGAGTTAAAGACCACCTTGGTCTACATAGTGAGTTCCATCCAGGCCAGCCAGGGCTACAGAATGAGACCTTGTCTCAAACAACACACACACACACACACACACACACACACACACTACACAACAAAACAATGACAGTTCTAAGATGTTTGATTTATTGAAACCACATTTTCATTGTGTGAACCACAAACATAGACCTTTTACCTTCCTTCAGTTCTAAAATTCTGACTCTCTCCTGCTCTTGTCCCTTTCCTTTGCTGTTATCTCCCCAGGAGAAAGAGAATGCTAAGTACGTGGAGTCAGAATTAGACATGACACACAGTGAGAGGGAGCTGCAGGGAGATGGTGATGGCAGGGGACCAGCACTGGACAGGACGAGACACCTCACAGTGCTGACTACATCCCACTATACCCAAGTCTCTCTGCATCCTCGGTACTGGTCAGAGGTACCTATGTCAAACGGCTAACCCGCATCCTGAAATCCCCCTGAGGAGGTGATGCACGCCTGCCATCCCAGCCCTCGGGAGGCTGAAGTAGGGGGATTACTGTGACTTCCACCTAATAATTCTGATGTTTCAAGAAAGGCAAATTACAAGAGGAAGCATCTGTCAATGGGTAAGCTGTGTCCGTTTGAAATAAAACAAAAGAGGGCTTCCCTCCTGCCTTAATGACTGTTTCTGTTCTTATTCATGATTGGCTTATGCTCCTTAGTCCCACACTCACCACCCTTCTCTATCCTCTCTAAAGTGATAGCCAATGAAAAGCTATCAAGCTATGCTATCCTCAGAGTTGGGGGAGGTGTGCGAGGGCTCTTTAACAACTCTTAGAGACCAGGCTAGACCGTCTTCACACTTAACAACTGCTCATAGAGACCAGGCTAGACTGCCTGCTCACTTAACCACATTTTTTTTCTCAATTCTGAGCCAAATGTTCTTGTCTACAAAAACTATTGCCTGGCTCCTTAAAGAGATTCTTCTGTGCTCTGGGTGTGATGTGGGATCCTAATCCTGTCCTGTGTACCTGCCTGGCTCAGCCCTTTCCTACTCCACAGACTGCCACAGGCTAACCCAGTCCAGGTCTCTAGGAAGGAAAATACACTCACCACAACTGCCCCTGCTTGTAGCTAGATCCAGCTCTGGGGCTGGCAGTGGGGTTAGCGGAGGGGCGGAAGAGGTACCAGTGGCAACGGAACACGCTTAGAGATGGCACAAGTCATGTGCAGAACCTACAGAAACAAATGCTCTGGCTGAACGTAGCTGCTACTTTCCCCTCTTTGCGTGCTTTTGTCTGTTTCTGCTTCAGGGTTGCAGAAGAGGATGGATGGTTTCAGGGTCACTGGCAAGGCAGCTGTGGCAGCTGCTCTGCCTTCTAAGCAATTTGAATACTCACAAGTTGGCCTTAAAACAAACATATACTCCGCCACCTACCCAACAAACAAACAAGCCAACTCAAAACAGAACAAACTAGATAAAAATTCACCATATTATCAGCAGTTGCTCTGGCAGAGCAGTCCAATGGGTTTTGACATAAAAGAGGAAGAGGCAGCCAGCTGCAGAGATGCCATGCCGTGTCTCAGACCCACCCACGGTCTGTGGTTCCTTCATTTAAGCTCCATCATCAGCCACTGTCCAGTGCAGGCAGAGCTCGAATAAATATTGACAACTGGGGAGTGGCTCATTTGTAGGCACAGACAAGAGTTACCTGCTAAAAGGAATCAAGGCCAATGCATTAGGCAATGGGAAAAATAAAGAAAGGGAAATATGGAAAAAAGAGGAAACGAAGAAACTAAAAGATTAAGTACTGGGGTCAGGTGTCCTGGGTTCTCCAGAGTCTCTGTGCATCGCTGTGTTGTCATAGGAAGGCTGCACAGGCTCTCGGGGAGGGGTAGGGGTGAACTGAAAGAAGAAATGAAGATGAGCTCTCTTACAGGAGGAGAGAGCAGAGGCACACCACATCCACAGGAATCCGTTTCTGTCTGAAAGAGATCTGTGGAGGACAATACCGCTATGGCGAACTGGGGATGCACCAGCATACCTAAGGGAAGCAGCAGTAGATGGATGGGGGACAGTGCTGTAGGGATGCTGCTTTTGCTGCCGCTGCCGCTGCTGCCAATGTTGGTGCTGCCTCTGCCACTGCTGGTGGTGCCAGTGCTGCTGCTGTTGCTGCCGCCGTTGTAGCTGCTGTTGCTGCAAGACCCACACTGAGAACCAATTGATAAGAAAAAATACACAAAAAGTACTTCTCTTAGAACCCAGTTGCTAAAGTCCACCTGCGAGAGAACATGCAGTGTTGGTCTTTTTGTGATTTACTCCATGTTACATAATAATATCTAGTTCCTCCCATTTGATCACAAATCCTAAGCCATCATTGTCTTTGTGGCTGAGTAATATTCCATTATGCATACACACTGCAGTCCCTTTATGCGTTCACCCATAGATGGGCATCTAGGTTGATTCCATAGCTTTAAATAATGTTAGTCAGAATTTGTGCAGAGATTACTAGAGACTGAGAAGGGCCTGGGAACCAGGGATGGAAGGAGGCTGGATGGTAAGCATCAAAACACAGCTAGGTTCTAGTGGCCTATAGCACAATGGAGAGGGCACAAAGTGATTTAACATTTTTGGGCTACCTAGAAAAGAATACTTCAAAGACAAAGTAATGATAAAGAGATTTGATCAATATATATTATGTACACATATTAAATTATCACACTGTATCACATAAATATATACCATTATCATATGTTAATAAAAAAGATTTTAGAATGTTTAATGAGATTAAAATATTAACTACCTCAATTTATTTACCACA
>NW_004949107.1:5527654-5528690 GCF_000317375.1 Microtus ochrogaster | reverse complement strand
ACTGCACCATAGCAGACACTGCATCATAGCAGGCACTGCACCATAGCAGATACTGCACCATAGCAGACAGTGCACCATAGCAGGTACTACACCATAGCAGATACTGTACCATAACAGGTACTGCACCATAGCAGACACTGCACCATAGCAGATACTGCATCATAGCAGACACTGCACCAAAGCAGATACTGCACCATAGCAGACACTGCACCATAGCAGGTACTGTACCATAGCAGGTACTGCACCATAGCATACACGGCACCATAGCAGACACTGCACCATAGCAGGTACTGCATCATAGCAGACACTGCACCATAGCAGATACTGCACTATAGTATATACGGCACCATAGCAGACACTGCACCATAGCAGATACTGCACCATAGCAGATACTGCACCATAGCATACACGGCACCATAGCAGGTACTGCACCATAGCAGGCACTGTACCATAGCAGGTACTGCATCATAGCAGATAGTGCACCATAGCATACACTGCACCATAGCAGGTACTGTACCATAGCAGGTACTGCACCATAGCAGACACTGCACCATAGCAGACACTGCACCATAGCAGGTACTGTACCATAGCAGATACTGCACCATAGCATACACTGCACCATAGCAGGTACTGCACTATAGCATACACGGCACCATAGCAGACACTGCACCATAGCATACACGGCACCATAGCAGGTACTGTACTATAGCATACACGGTACCATAGCAGGTACTGCACCATAGCAGGCACTGTACCATAGCAGGTACTGCATCATAGCAGATAGTGTACCATAGCATACACGGCACCATAGCAGATACTGTACTATAGCATACACGGCACCATAGCAGGTACTGCACCCAATTTCCTCTAATTCCTGCTCCAAGAGAGAGCTGATTCTCTCTTCAGGTCACACTAGGTCACTGCACTTGTGTGCACAAACTCAGTTCACACACATGATCTAAAAGTTGAAATTTGAAAAAAAAATATAAAAAATATTCCCCCCCCAAGCCTCCTGCTGTTAAGAAGACAGAGGACC
>NW_004949107.1:5484791-5526444 GCF_000317375.1 Microtus ochrogaster | reverse complement strand
TTAAAATATTAACTACCTCAATTTATTTACCACACATTGGATGTGGCTATGAATTATGACACTATACCTTATAAATTAAATTAAAAGACAAGGAGGCCAGCCTGGTCTAGAGAATGTATTTCAGGATACCCAAGGCTACACAGAGAAATCCTGTCTTGATAAACAACAACAACGACAACAAAACAAAACCTCTAAAAAACCAAGCCAAAACAAACAAAGACAACGAGACTAGAGAGATGGATAAATGCTTAAGAGCACATACTGCACCATAGCAGATACTGCACCATAGCAGATACTGCACCATAGCAGGTACTGCACCATAGCATACACTACACCATAGCAGGTACTGCACCATAGCAGATACTGCACCATAGCATACACGGCACCATAGCAGGTACTGCATCATAGCATATACTGCACCCAATTTCCTCTAACTCCTGCTCCAAGAGAGAGCTGATTCTCTCTTCAGGTCACACTAGGTCACTGCACTTGTGTGCACAAACTCAGTTCACACACATGATCTAAAAGTTGAAATTTGAAAAAAAATTTTAAAAATTTTTCCTCCCCCAAGCCTCCTGCTGTTAAGAAGACAGAGTACCCTCTGAGGAAAGGAGGAAACCAAGTGGACCGCACATGGACTGGAAGACAATTGCTGACAAGATGAGATAATCTTTATTTTCTTAGTAACGACTTTGATGTTTTACAGATGTGAAGTCAAAAGGTTGGAGCAATTATCACCTTGTTGAAGATCACAGATCCAGCCACAATAGTTAAACTTCTTTTTCTTTGGAGACTCTCTCTGTAGATAGATAGGAAGCAACTTACTGTTTATTTGGGCCCGCTATGGGTGTTGCTTTTTGACACATATCCTTTGACGAGGAGACGTCTATCTTGGAACAGCAGCTGGACTTCCTTGCTCACACTGGCTAGTTCAGGGATGGAAAGCCTGCCCAGGGCACAGCCACGGAACCATTGGCAATTCAAGTCAAAGGCACTGGTTTAATTGGTTTGCTTTCTCGTTAGTTCACTGAACTGTTTCCTGGGAACAACTGCATGGGTCAGCCCCTGTGCACAGCACTGATAACGATGGGGTTCTGGAGGGAAGTACTGCATCAGAGTTGTGCCGAGCTCTGTACTGGCAGGCTAAGAGCCTCGCTAATCTGCACCTCCATCACCTCATTCTTGGCATACTTCGGGAGTACGACAAGATTTGGTTGTTTAAAGGGTTCCTTTACTTTTGTACACTCCCAAATCAATACTTTTCTCCTTGTGAGGAGAGGAACCATTATGCCATGGGATGCATGTGTGGAGGGGAAGCACGGTGAGAGGAGAGGAAGCAGAGCCAGAGGAGTCACCGCTGCTGCTCTGGACCAGAAACCAAAGCATCCACACATGGCACCATTGGGGATGCCTGGAAGTGATGACTCACCTCCAGGGAAAACAGACTAGATATCGTGGGTGCTTGTGGGAGGTGTGTTCAATGATGGGAAGATGGGGGAAGCAGATTGCAGGATAGCAAATTCAGCAACACTGTGATTGTGGCAACAGGAAGTTCTGGCGCTTGTGCTCACCAAAGTCAGTACACAGAAATATAGGAAGCCAGTGAAATTTAAAAGTGCAGATCAACATCGTAATTTTTATTTTAATTTTAGTGTGATAGGCCCCAAATATGTGAGATACACCTATCTTAAAATTCAAGTTCAGAGGCACATTCTATGTTTTATCTGGCAACTCTGTACTTTGAGGGCTTTCCCAGAACCTGGATACCAACAGCAGACAACAGCGCTATCGGATTCTACACTCAGCTGTTTTTTACTTTGTGACCCATTGCTTCCTCTGAACGGGTAGGTAGAGTTGCCTCTTTCAGAGAGCGGTAAGAACCCAGCTTTTCTTTCCTTACCCAACACACCGGTTTTGCAGACCAGGGTTAAGAGCACAGGAACCCGGGAATCCTCTCTCCTGGAAGCCTGCTCATAAGTGGGTTGGCAGCGTTTCTTTCCTGAAGACTCCTTTTCTGCTGGCACGAGGCTCCTACACCAACCATGCCAACCCTCTGCTCACCATCCCTTTCTCTATTCTTGTTCCCGTAATTCTGCAGCCCCTAATTATAAAGTTATAGGAAGGGTGAATCCCACTGGGAGAGAGACTTTCTGACAGCAGGCACCTGACTGGGAAGTGAGGCTGTCTCTTTAGTATTGATGCCTCTTTTGGTTTAAGAAGAGTCCTTGCTTTTCGTGTCCTAATCCTTCAAACCGGGGCTTGGGGTGCCCTGTTTTGTCTGTTTTTCCTATCTCCCCACAAAGTCTCTTTCTCGTTCCCTCCCTCCAGTGTTGCCTGAATTTGACTTTCTCTGTTAGACCATCTGTCCCCAAAGATGTCTGTAATCTAGAAGGTGATAATGGTTAGTCTGACCTATGCAGATATGCAGAGCCAATCGAGTAGGGATTTACATATGAATGATTTATCATAGGAACTGGCCGATGCAATTGGGCAAGCCCAGAAGCCCTACTATGTGCCACTCAGGGAAGACAAAGAACCAGGCTGCAGTCTGAAGTAAAGAGAACAAGGTGTGTGTGTGTGTGTGTGTGTGTGTGTGTGTGTGTGTGTGTATACTTACGTATGTATATATTCAAAAGAACAGTTTAGCTTCCCTTGGTCTTTGTATTCTCTCCAGAAGAAAGATCTTTGCTTCATCTGTTGTTCTACTCATCTCTTCTAGAAACACTCTCAGAGACATACCCAGAAATAATGTTTTACCAGGGGAAACTAACACATAACACTGACCATCAGAGGGCCTGAGCAGGCCCAGTTCTTACTCTGGGGGCCCTCCTCTTCTGTGTAATTTAAGTTAAAGGAGTCCATTTGATATACAGGTATTGTGGGTTGGATCCGAAATGTCTCTACTGGCTATCCAAAATGTGGCATTGTTTTCAAGGCTATGGAACCTTCAGGAAGTTGAGCCTGACTAATAGAAGTAGTAGATCACGGGGGTAGGAATCCTAAGGAGGTGCCTACTCCTGCTCTCTCCTTTCTAGTCCACCGCTACGTGAAGACCTGCTGCTACAGACGGAATCCCCCTGCCCCCGACCACAGGCAGAGCCACTCTGCAATGCCTTTTGCACTATAATAGAGTGCAGTTTCTCCCTTCAGATGGCCTTCCAGTGTTCTGTCACAGTAATCAGAAAAGCAGCTGACATATAAGAGTCCACTCTCTGCCTTCAGTGATCAAGAGCTTCTGATTGGACACCAGCCCCGGGCATTAATCTATCCTATTCAATATCCACTCAGTGCCTACGTTTTACTGTAGCAAATGTCTTCATAATGAAGCTGTGTAGGTGATTGTCTGTCCAGGAGACATTTATTCAAGCCCACAATTTACTGTCACATCTATGGCTTTGGAGGCTGGAACCTAATTGTACTGATAGGGCAGCCAGGGCTGAACTTTGGTCTGTGCAATTGATTGGGCCAGACATTGAGAACTCTAGGTGATGGATAAAATCTGGCATCAGAACAAGAAGATACAGAGCGCTATGACCATCACAAAAGGTGTCAAGTGGGAGGAGAGCCTACAATGTGGGGATACCTGTTAGAGCCAAGATCTGAGCTGCAGACTCAGGTTTAGGACTAGGACTTTGCTTGAAAGGTAGAGGAGAGACCGTAGGGACAGAGCTGAAGGGGCTGTGGACATCTTGGGTCTCAGTCAAGGCCTGGGTATAAGCATGGACCCAGTTACTCAATGCAGAGACCAAGAGGGGTCTTGGTCTCAAGGTCAAGTCAAATTTCCCACCTTGAGAAAACATGACCAACAGTTGGGTAGCAGTGTTTTGTGGGAAATCAAAGTCTTGAGTTAGAATTCTACTTCTCTAATATTGGAATGATAAGTTTGGGTTCCATGATGCTGAGCCCACGTTTGTGGTGTAAATGATTTTGGAAGGGCCAGATGGGCTGGTGGGAGCTGGGCAGAGTCTGCTGTTATTATTGGCCCATCATGGGCTACTACCATCCGAGATGTCTAATAACTGTTTCAGGAATTGAAAAGCACTTCCACTGCAGGAATCAACCCAGTCAAGCTAGATTTCTGGATAACTTTTAAGCCATCAAGTGAAAAATATTACTCCAATTGGAAAACCAGACAGAGTGGTCTGACTTCCCCGGCAAATTAGGGACCTTAGCTTGGCCCCTAGGTCAAGAAATGAAGGAGGAAATGGTCCTGGAGTTGGACACTGAGACCTGGTGCATTTATGGTACCGAGTGGTGTCTGGCAACCTGTAGTGGACCAGCTCTTCCCACAGTGTGCGACTTCTGCACTGCAGGGCACTCATGCCAGACAGTCACCACAGGTGCCAGCTCGGGAGCACACGAAGACCAGGTGTGGCACTCAAGTGACTGCCGAAACAGCAACAACAACAAAGTCTCTGGTAAAGTAATTACTTATATTGTTCTATCATTAAATAATAATTGGAATTCAGATATTGGGGTAAAATCTGCTAGATCCAAACGGAGGAACGATCAGCTGACCGCGCCTCTCCACAGTACCAGATTGAAAAGACACACAAATCTCTCTGAGCCCCTCCCTATTCCTTCCTGTGTCTCTCTATCTGAATCTGGGTCAGCCGAAAACTCCATGGTTAATTCAGGCCAGCTGAATGTTGACTCTGCCCTCTGGTTCAAGGCTTAACTTTACCGGCAGTCTCGGGAGTGCCAGAATGCGATCACAACGTTATGATCCCACAACATTCTGGTCAACTGCAGAAGGGCTGGTGCCCAGCAGGGGCTCAAGGGTAAGGTTAAGAAGAAAGCAGCTGTCTCCTTGGAGGGAGGCTCATACTGGGAGACCCAGACTGGGAAGGAAGTGCTTAGCTGCAAAGGTCGTTGGGAGAGTATGCTCGCCAGTGTTTTGCTCATAGAACAAGCATTTATGGCAACAACTGTCTCCTCTGACCTTGCCTGCCTACTCTGTCCTGGAAAAGTCAGGGAGCTAGCTCTGATCCTGAGAATCCGGGTTGAAATTTTAAAGCTCCCGGGACAGATAGTTACAAGCCAGGCTGTCCTTTGCAGCTGTGTCTACAAACTATCTGCTAGAGTAAAACGGAATCAGAAGCCTTCATTGCACTCACCCACATCTGTCCTCACAACTATTCCAGTTAAGTGCCTGGGCCAGGCCCAGGATGTGCTGAGGACTGGCTTCTGCCACTTTGGGGTTGAGGCTTTTGCAGCAAGTGCCCTCCCCACCCCCACCCGTTTTCTTTATTCTCCTATGCTGAGCTGTCTCCGTGCTCCAGGCTCGAATGTTAACACAATGTCAAAAGATGCTTAGATTAGGAGAAATGATAATAAGGTAATAATCCTGAACACCTGCCTAAGCCTTTTCACGTTTAAAACTATAATGACAGCTAATAGCTGCACTCGATTCTCCTAACAATTCCGGGGAGGACGCCAGGTCATCGTTATTATCCTAACTGTTTGAGTAAGGGAACTAAGGCGCAGAGGGGTTGAGTAACTTCTCTCAGACCACTCAGCTATTCTGGTCTAGGGCTTTTCTCAGCAGAGGTGGGCGGGGCTCCAGGCAAGAGTGAGAACAGACTTCGGAAGCTCCAGTTGCTTGTTTAGGATATTCTTGTACTCTCCCAAGGTCATTTACAGGAGGTGAGAAGAGTTGGCCCTATTGCCTGGACCACAGCTCCCCTGCTTACTCTCCAGAAGGAGTTTGGTTGGGAGATGCTTCCGCCCAAGGGTTTGGATGCCTGGAACATTCTTTCCTCTCATTGCGTTCATGACTTCAATGCTTGCCAAGGACAGTCATTTCCATAGAAGTTCTTACTTATGCAGAACTCTGTTTTTAGTTTTCTGTTAATTTCAACTCATTTGTTCCTTATAAAAACCCTAAAGGGGAAACTATTGTCTCCGTTTTGCAGGCCTGGGTGTGCACAAGGCTCTCCAGAAGGTTTTGAAGCTGGATTTTACTCAGCCAGATTCAGGTGGGTACCGGCAATCTACATTACTAACATGTGATGCCGTCTAGGCTGCTGGGAGGATTCCCGTCTTCCAGAACCACTCTCTAGGGTCTCCCAGGCATAGCAGCTGAGTTTCTGAAGATGGAGACACTTGTAGGTATGTTTATTCTATAGGCTATGGAGGAGGGCCTGGGAGTTGGTAGCTTTACAAGTCTCCATGGAGATTCCTACATATAGCCTGTTGTAGGAACTTCTGAGCTGATAACTCAGCTTCCCACATAGAGATTGAATTACGAGGATCGATCCAACAGCACAGGAGCGTTGACTAGCTGTGAACACACAAATGATGGACATCTAGGCTGTTTCTGTGCCCTAGCTACTTTGAATAGAGCAGCTATGAACATGAATGAGCATGTGTCTCTGTAATGAGAAATAGATGCCTTTGGACACAAGTCCAGAAGTGGAATAGCTGGGTCTTGTGGTAGATCTATTTCCAGTTTTCTTGAGGCACCACCATACTGATTGCACTAATTTGCATTTCCTGCCACCGTGAGAGCTTCTTGCTCTACACATCTTTGTCAACGCTTGCGCTTGCTGTCTTTATCTTAGACATTCTGACTGGTAAGATGAACTTGTAATTTTAATTTGCATTTTCCTCATGGCCAATGATGGTGAATTCTTTTCAAACTATGCCTTAACCAGACTGGATAGCTGCATATAAAAGAATGAAACTAGATCCATATCTGTCACCCTGCAGAAAATTCAATTCCAAGTGGAACAAGGATCGCCACTTAAGACCAGATCCTCTGAATACTAAAAAGAAGAGAAGGCAGGGGATATGGTCTAACTCATTGGCATGGAAACCTGCTACTATAGAAGCTTCCCAAAACACATAAAAGGAATTTAAATGGAGTTACCATATAACGGGGAAGCAATGCCCTGACTAGACATTATATGCTACCAAGCAAAGCTCCCAAGAACTAGAAATGTGTTATATCTTGTTGGGTCTCTTGCCAAAGGAGTCTGACAAGTCCCCTTCCTCAAACATTACAGACCATTGCCAAGGCTACTAGTTAACCTTCACGTGACAGGAAGGCCTAATTGCTGAAGATACCTCTTACGCCATCAAACACGTAGAGATGGAGCTGGAACCCAATTAGAAGCTTTGTCAATACTGACTAGTGTTCATGGCCATACAAGGTACTATATAAGTACACGCTACTAGGGGAGAAAAGCAACCATTATTATATGCTGGTTCAATTGTGGCTCAAACATTATGGAAGTACCCAATAACTTTTTTATTTGGATTTAAGGTTCACCCAATGAGATGGAAACCACACCTAACACTGTTTATGAGGCAAGAAAACTGAAAGTGGAGGATAGGTCATGTACCTTAGGGGAAATCCTTACTATTACATTCTGCTAAATGGACACAGCAATGATAATGCCATCTTGCTATACCAATAGATCACTGAATCGCTCACTCCTCTTCAGGGAAGCTTCTTTTCACAGAAGACATTAGTTAACACAGAGACTCACAACGGGACACTAACAACAGGCACTAAGGCACCTTGGAGTGCTTGGCACTAAACGGAGTAACTTTATCAAATCCCTCACCTCATGGCTCTGGAACCAATGTGGAAGAGGAGGCAGGAAGGTTTAAGAGCTGGAGGTGTTGACTGGTTCCAAGGAAACAGTGGCTTCCAGACGTGAAAAGGCTGCTGCACATATGAATTCACTGAGACTGGCAGCCTACACAAGACCTGTTCAAACCCAGGCTAGACAGAATGCCTGTGTGAAGAAGCTAAGGTGGGCACAGAGTTCCACCCTTGACCAAAAAACTTAATTGCCATTGATACCTGCTGCTACAAGGAAAGTCAGTTTTGCCTGTGGAGTAACAGGTACCTCAGCCACACTCCAGGGCAGGCCTCATGATCAGAAGTAGTTGAACAGCTAAAAATGGAATCTATTATTTTGTGTACTTTGGGGGGGGGGTTATGGTTTTTTAAACTACTGCTCTGAGGAAAGTGTTTGTCAGCTCTGGGAGTTTTCTAGTGGAAGCTTTGGGGGCTCTCTCATTCAGATGATCACACCATCTGTGTGAGATGTAGGTGGGTCTTCTACCTATCTGTTATTTCATTGGTTAATTAATAAAGAAAACTTCTTGGCCTGAACATAGGTCAGAACATAGGTAGGTGGGGAAGACAGAACAGAATTCTGGGAGAAAGAAAGCTGAGTCAAGCACACACCATGGCTCTCCTCTCCAAGATGGACGCAGGTTAAGATCCTTCCCGGTAAGTCACCAACCTCGTAGTGCTACACACATTAATAGAAATGTGTTAATCAAGATGTGAGAGTTAGCCAGTAAGAGGATAGAGCTAATGGGCCAAGCAGTGTTTAAAAGAATACAATTTGTGTGTTGTTATTTCGGGTGTAAAGCTAGCTGTGCGGGAGCTGGTGGAACACAGCTGCAGCTCCATACTACGGGTGGGAATAATTTAACTTTTCCCTTTCCTATTTATATACCTTGATTTCCACTCCCCCTTTTGTCCTATTGACTTCATTTACTATATTGGATAAGGCTGATAAGAAGGGACATCCTTGCTGCTCCTGATTTTAGAGGGATTGCTTCAAGTTTTTCTTTGTTTAACATGATGGTAACCATTAGTTTGTCATAGATAGACTTTACTATGTTGAGATATGTTCCCTCATCTCAAGTCCGTTCAGGTGTTATTTTTTTTTTTTTTTTGCTTTTAAAAGTTTTTGTTATTTTTTTCTTATTTCTTTTTTTAATTGATTTTATTGAGCTATGCATTTTTTCTCTACTCCCCTCCCCTTCAACCCTCTCCCACGGTCCCAATGCCCCCAATTTACTAGGAGATCTTGTCTTTCTCTAATTCCCATGTGGATTAGATCCATGTATGTATCTCTTAGGATCCTCACTGTTGCCTAGGTTCTCTGGGATTCTGAATTGTAGGCTGGTTTTCTTTGCTTTATATCTAAAAGCAACTTATGAGTGAGTACATATGATATTGTTCTTTCTGGGTTTTTTTTGTTACCTCACTCAATATGATGTTTTCTAGATCCATTTGCCTGCAAATTTCAAGATGTTGTTATTTTTTTCTGCTGTGTAGTACTCCATTGTGTAAATGTACCACATTTTCCTTATTCTTTCTTTGGTCTAGGGGCATTTAGGTTGTTTACAGGCTCTGACTATGACAAACAATGCTGCTATGAACATGGTTGAGCAAGTGTGCTTGTGGTACAATTGAGCATCTTTTGGATATATACTCAAAAGTGGTATTGCTGGGTCTTGAGGTAGGTTGTTTCCTAATTATCTGAGAAATTGCCATACTGATATCCCCAAAGGGGCTGTACCAGCTTGTATTCCCACGAAACTGAAAAGTTTCTGTAAAACAAAGGGCATGGTCAACAAGACAAAACGACAGCCTACAGAATGGGAAAAGATCTTCACCAACCCCACATCAGACAGAGGACTGATCTCCAAAATATACAAAGAACTCAAAAAATTGGTCATTAAAAGAACAAATAACCCAAGAGAAAAAAAATGGAGTACAGGTCTAAACAGAGAACTCTCAGCAGAGGAATCTAAAATGGCTGAAAGACACTTAAGGAAATGCTCAACATCCTAAGCCATCAGAGAAATGCAAATCAAAACAACTCTGAGATTCCGTCTTAGACCTGTAAGAATGGCCAAGATAAAAAACACTGATGACAACTTATACTGGAGAGGATGTGGGGTAAAGGGAACGCTCCTGCATTGCTGGTGGGAATGTAATCTGGTCCAGCCTTTTTGGATACCAGGTGTTATTTGTTGTTGTTGTTTTATCATGAAGGGTGTTGACTTTTCCCCAAAGGTCTTGTCTTTATCAGCTGAAAGGATGGTGTGGTTTCTACCCTTCAGTCCATTTATGTGGTGAATTATGTTTATTATTTACATATGTTGACCCATCCCTGCCCTCCTGTAATGTAGCCAAATTAATCATGATGGAGAATCTTCTGGATGTGTTCTTTATGTGGTTTCTAAGTGCCTTTATTGAGAATTTTTGACTCTCTGTTCATCAGGGAGATTGACCTATAATTCCATCTTTTTTCTATTTTACGGAATAAGTTGGGTGGTATTGCTGTTAGTTCTTTGGAGGTCTTTTCGAATTCTGAGTTGAATCCTTCCTATCCTGAACTCTTTTTTAGTAGTTTGAGGATTTTAAAGTACTGATTTTATCTCCTTTATCATTATAGACATGTGTTTAATCATTAAATTCATCTTGTCTTACCTTTGGTAGGTTGTATGTATCTAGAAATTCATTTGTTTCTTTTAGAGTTTCCAGATATAATATAATATAATATAATATAATATAATATAATATAGTAAAGAATGCCCTCATGGTTCTTTGAATTTCTTAAGTTTCTGTTGTAATATGTCCCTTTTCATTCCTAATTTTATTAATTTGGGTTTTCTTTTGAGTAATTTGCCTAAGAATTTGTCAATATTGTTTATCTTTTTGAAGAACTAAGTCTTCATTTCACTGAGGTTCTTCATATATTTCTTTTTCATTAATCTCTGCCCTAACTTTCCTATTATGTCAGTCTTCACTGATTTTTCTCCGTCTAGTGCTTTGGGGATTTGTTGGTTCTTGTTTTTCTGATGCCTTCAGGCTCATCTTCAGGTTGTTTATTTCAGGTCTTTCTGCTTTTTAATGTGGGCACCTAAAGCTACACTCTGAGGTACAAATAATAAAAACCCAGAGACAGATATTGGTGCTCAAGCAGAAGATTAGGAAAGTAAAACAGCCATGTCACTAGAAAAGTCCTACTTCTGCCATGGCTGGGCGACTGTAGACTGAGCCCTGAGCCTCTGTCTCCTCCTGTCTTATATCTCCTTTAGTGATGCAAAGCTTTCCTCTTAGGACTTTCTTCATTGGATCCCATTGATTTTTGTTTAATTTTAGATTTTTTTTTAACTTCTTGATTTTTGCAATGACCGTTTATCATATAATAGTCTGCTTTCTAATCTCTAAGAGTTTGCATATTTTCTGTGGTTTCTTTGACTATTGATTTCTAGTTTTATGTCATTGTAACTACACAGGATGTTGTTTTAATTGTCCTGTATTTGTTGAAACTTGCTTCATGTCTTAATATGTGGTGTATTTTAGAGACGGTTCCATGGAAGTACTGAGAAGAATGTATATTTTTTTTTTGGTGTTTTGGTAGTATCTTCTGCAGATGTCTGGTAAGTCTATTTGATTACATTTTCTTAAGAATCCATTAAGGAACCATTACTATGTGGATTCATCAATACCAACTCCAAATTTCTTTTAGAATTTCATTTTCTGAGATATAGGTAGATGGATGAGCATTGTCAGATTCTCTTGTAGTTAGGACATTGGCAAACTGGCTGAATTTGAGTCTACCAATTAGAATCATCTCATCTCTTGCTTGGAAGAAATAAGAGGAAACAGTTGCAAAGAGAAATTGTAACTTCTGGGTAGGAAAGCTTTTTCTGAGGCTGACATGGCCACTGGCCAGAGTTGTAGATGCAGGCAAAGGTGACTCTTCCTAATAGTTCTGAGTTATAGCTGGTTGTTTGGTAACAAGGAAGCTTGGTTCTTTGGTTTTCCTGTAGAACTTACAGCCTTCTTCTCACCCCCTCCCCACTTCACAGTGCCTCTGTTTTTCCTTGTTGTTCTGTTGTTGTTTTTTTTAATTTTATTGAACTATACATTTTTCTCTGCCCCTCTTCCTTCCTCTCCCCTCCCCTTCCCCTCTCCCATGGTCCCCATGCTCCCAATTTACTCAGGAGACCTTGTCTTTTTCTACTTACCATGTAGATTAGATCCATGTATGTCTCTCTTAGGGTCCTTGTTATTGTCTAGGTTCTCTGCGATTCTGAATTGTAGGCTGTTTTTTTTTCTTTATGTCTGAAAGCCACTTACGAGTGAGTACATATGATATTTGCCTTTCTTAGGTTTTTGTTACCTCACTCAATATGATGTTTTCTAGCTCCAACCATTTGCCTGCAAATCTCAAGATGTCGTTATTTTCCTCTGCTGTATAGTAGTACTCCATTGTGTAAATGTATCACATCTTCTTTATCCAATCTTTGGTTAAGGGGCATTTAGGTTGTTTCCAGGTTCTGTCTATGACAAATAATGCTGCTATGAATATAGTTGAGCACATGTCCTTGTGGTATGATTCAGCATCCTTTGGGTATATACCCAGAAGTGGTATTGCTGGGTCTTGAGGAAGGTTGTTTCCTAATTTTCTGAGAAATTACCATACTGACATCCAAAGGGGCTGTTTCAGTGTACACTCCCAGCAGCAATGGAAAAGTGTTCTCTTTACCCCACAACCTCTCCAGCGTAAGTTGTCATCAGTGTTTTGGATCTTGGCCATTTTTACAGGTGTAAGATGGAATCTCAGAGTTTTTTTTTTTTTGATTTGCATTTCTCTGATGGCTAAGGATGTTGAGCATTTTCTTAAGTGTCCTTCAGCCATTTTAGATTCCTATGTTGAGAGTTCTCTGTTTAGGTCTGTACTCCATTTTTTCTTGGGTTATTTTTTCTTTTGATGACCAATTTCTTGAGTCCTTTGTATATTTTGGAGATCAGCCTTCTGTCTGATGTGGGGTTGATGATGATCTGTTCCCACTCTGTAGGCGTTTGTTACTATCATCCTTATTCAAAGATGAGAAGACACATACATGTAAAGATGGTAAGATGCCTAAACTCATCAGGGCATACATCAGGGAGAGGAGCTTGGATTTGCACCTGGGTGTTGGCTCTGTAGCCAATAATTGGACTCTGGGTCTCTTTCTGATCCCCACGAACTGTGCAATATAGTCATTGTTATTATTTCATTATTATTACCGTTGTTGCCATTTTATGGATGCAGAGATGTGGTGCATTCGGAAAGATTCTACAGTCTCAGCTGTTTAGCTGATTAGTAACAGCACAGTGCACTCAAGACCTGCAGACTGATAGCTGGGACCTTTTAGAATAGGCCCACAGCTAGCTAGACTTTCTTCCCTACGATTGGCCTTTTAGTTATTTACCTACAATGAATTATTTCCAAGTCTTTACTTTGATTCATTCGTATTATTTTGTGGGAAGTACTCTGGTCTTTTTTATTTGTGGAAGAATGCAGACCCCCGGGTCCCAGGGCATTTTGCTATAATGTGCTAAGACCCACACTTCATTTCCTTTGGGGTCCTATAGAGGTGTAGCATGGCCCATAAAAAACACCATTGCTGCTCATATCTCATGATTTTTGCAAATTAATGATCTAAGTAAAATGGACCATTGCCTTTAAGAGTGTGCAATAAAAAATGATAATAAATGCCAGACTGGGGATCATAATGGAAAAACAACTGTTTGGGGTGTTTTGCTATGGTACAGTGTCCTAGCCTGAGTGCATTAAGTGGAGCTGGCTGAGTTTTTTTTTTAATCTTTTTTGAGGGAGGGGGGTACATGTTCAATGCCTCAAGTCTTCACACATGGCTGGGTACAGAATAAGAACCGCCTGTGAAGTCAGAAGAGGCTTAAATCCAAGGCTTGCCAATGGGCATTTCAATTAGACAGTGACCTGGAAATTCCTGGAGTGATTTCTGAATTCCTTTCTGTCTCCTTAAGGGCTCCTGCCATGCCTTCTTCTCTACCGTGGTGCTTTGGTGAAGAAGTTAGAACCGCTTGGAGTTTTGCCAAGGAAGGTTCAGGAAAACAAAAGTTAACTGCTGAAACTTTGAAAAAAATTGCTTTACAAAGGAAAGGAAAAACCAAAGATCTTGGGAGAAAAATGAAGCCACAGTTTCAATTATAACCATTACCAGGTTTGGGTAGAACTTTGGGCCAAAGTGTCAACCAGACAGATGTTCTTGCAGTTCGCTTTCCATAATAAATGTTGTACTTGCGAAAATATTTTAATGACATCTTGACTCTTTATTAGCCTTTCAATTCTAGAAGATTTTCCAGGTCAGGAGAGGGCCCCGTGCACCATCTTACCCAGTGGCCTCTTTCATTCTGCTGAGGCTCATGGAGAACATTAAACTTGCAGATGCAATTATTGCATAATAAAGTATTGATTTCCTAAGAAACCTTGTTAACATTTTCTTCTTCATAATTGACACTGGCAAGAAATACATACAAGAGGCGCTATAGGAGATGAGCCATTGATTGCCACTTGTTGAGACACCAGTGCTTTAGTTAAAGAATAAACAACATTAGAACATAGTTTCAATCTTCAAAAACTGCAAAGGAGATCTAGGTTACATATAAGGGTTTTCATAAGGTCATAGGTCACGGATTTTCTTTATGTTATCTATTTATTTTTTGTTTATTTTTCATATTTACATCACATCATTTCTCCCTTTCTTTTCCTCTCTCCAAATCCTCCAATATACCCCTCCTCATTCTCCTTCAAATTCATGGCCTCTTTTATTTTATCGGTTGTCCTTATATGCATACTTGTTTTGTATATAGTTTTGATCTATAACATAGGCCACTCTGAAGACGTCATTTGGAGGTGAATTGGATTATCATTTTGCAACTGATAAGGATTTTAGTTGTGCTTGGCAGTGAGAATCACTTACTGAGTCATCTCTCGTGAGCACAGCTCAGAGGTGAAAGTTCAAGATCAGAAGCAATGCATAACCCCAAACCGGAAGAGGCTCTGTAGGTGGACATTTCTGTCCCACCCGCAGCTCCCCCAGTAACCACACAGGGATTCATTATTAATCATAAATGCTTGGCCCATACCTTAGACTTGGTTTTAACTCGCTCTTATAACTTAAATTAGCCCATTTCTATTCATCCATGTGCTGCCCCAAGGCTCATTGTCCTCATCTATGAACATCCCATGTTGCTGCTTCTGCATCTGGCTCCAGACTCCGCCCTTCTTCTTCCCAGCATTCTTCTGCCCTCAAACCTGCCTAGCTATTGGCCAATCAGATTTTTATTAACAATGAGAGAAAGACACTTTCACAGTGTACAGAAGGATTATTCCACAGCAAGGCTCTACATTGGAAGAAAGATTCAAGTACAACTCAGGAGAATGAGTGCTATGTGGGTACCTGAGGCTCGGATGACTAAATACCTTCAGGGGAGGGGTAAGATTTATAAGTACTTATATTATGATGCATCTCAGGTCCTGGTGGCTCCCATTGATGTTAATGAAGTACCTTCATGTCCTTTGTGTATCATGCTGACATTGTCTCCTGGATGTATTTTAGTATCAGGAGACCCTCGAGCATCAGGATCCCTTGATCTTGAGACATAGTGTGCAAACTTTGGTAGAGTCCCAGCCAACCTAGTTCCACACCCAATCACATCCGTCATTTTGCCGCTTAAGGAATGCGCAGCTACTTGGCATTGGCTTTGACATCAGGGAGTGAGTAGGCTTTCACTCAAGCATCTAGGAGGAATTTGCTGGGTTTCCCTACACCCCCTGCTCTGGCAATGGAGGTGTAGGTAGAACTGGAAAGAGCACAGCTCTTGGCCTCAGCCTGGGGACCATGAGAGCACATCAGCTCCATGTATCCAGATGTAACAATGCATGTGGGTTTCTGTGTGTGTTGCCTCTGTCTCTAGAAGGACCTGCTCTCAATGCTTCAGTCAACTGACTCAGATCACCCTTGACGATTAGCTTTAGAGTCTCCTCCCTGGGAAGCTTTGGCTGAACTGAGAGCTCACCAGACTGTGCTTAAATGATTATTCAAACAGGGTTGGCTCAGTTATGAGAATCTGCACTCTCACAGGCAGGAACTGTTAGTGGTCTTCGGCTCCCAGGGCCTCACACCTATCTTTGAATGGAATAGGATTCACATGTGGCAGGAGTCATGCCTACCCTTTCTCATGCCTGCAAAATACTGGTTTCCTGGTTATTATAACCACTTGGCTATAAGCTCTATTTCTAATATGTTTATGGGTTCATGGTGTTTCATAGAAAAAAATGAATGTGTTTGGATCCTGGCCACAGAACTTGAGACATAGGCATTTTATTGAAATAGCAGCAAGAATTGGAACGAAACTCAAGCAGCATGAAAAGTGTTTAACAAAGTTAAACAAGCCATACACATTCGATACTTGCTGCTCTCTATCTCTGTACCCTATAGATTGAAGGATAAATATCTAAAGTGCATATTCTGCACATAATAAATTTTTACAAATGTACAAAATCAAATTAATTGAGCAGGCAATCAAGATGGAAGTTCAGACGGAGCCATTACAGGACTTTAGGGCTGATCAAACACTCCCTGCATGGTAGCCAATTAAGGAAGCCATGTACCACTTAGAGAGCAGCTCTTTTGTGCCAACAGCTCGGCAGACCACAACACATCTCGTTTAATTTCCATAGCCCCCACATTCAGTATTATTAGGATTACTACCATTCTGCAAAGGAAAACGAAAACAGAAGCTTAGGAACGCTAAAGTATTTTTCCCAAGTTTACTTAGGTGGCATATTGGTCATTTTAGGGTGCAAGAATGCAGAACAGCAAATGATACGAAGACTGGTTCACGGAGGGATCATTCATTCTTGCCAGCACAGGTCTGCAGGTTGACTACAACATGGCTGACCTAGGCTGCTCGCCAGACTCTGGAACTTTCGCACCAGTTGTAAACTTTTCACATCCTTCCTGGACCAGTAGGAAACTAGAACATGGCATCTTTTCCATGAATGCTTCCGGAGCTCAAAGGACCACCATTAGTTAGCACATGTTCCTCTCACTGTGTACTTGGGAGCGTCAGTGGACGAGCCCAGCTGTGTAAGCACATCTCATTATCTTTCATGCCGTCTGTGCTAAGATTTGATTGGTCCAAACACGCCATCTGGCTGGTCCTGAGGGGTCAGGAAGTTCAAGCTACCCACCATGCAGTCATAACAAGAATGTGACTGTGTCATCATTGTTAAGAGAATGAGGTTTGGAGATCAATAATTCAATTCCACAGGTAATAAATGGAGAGCTACTATCTAATCTGTGTTCGTTCTGACTTCGGTGCACATGGCCTTACTCTAGACTAAATCACAGATAGTCTCTAGAAAGAGAGAAAGTCTCTTCAGATAAAGTGGAATCTTAGGAGTAGTGAGGAGACAGCCCAGAGCAGGGAGAAAAACCCTTGGGGTGGCCACTGAGCCAGGAGAGAGCAGTGCAGGGTTTATGAACACTCAGGGTTTTTATCGGTGGCCTAGTGCTAAATCTGAGCTCCCTCAGGGACATAATAGCATGACAAACCTTTCAGATGCCACCAAAATTCAGAGACTGGGCTTCTTTATATGATTCATCCATGCACATTAGGAAAAGGTACCTCATACATGCTAGCGTCACAAGCAAGAAGGAGATGGCAGAACCTGGAAACAACCTAGATGCCCTTCAATAGAAGAATGGATGAAGAAAGTATGGAATATATACATATTAGAGTACTACTCAGCAGTAAAAAACAAGGACTTCTTGAAGTTTGCATACAAATGGATGGAAATAGAAAACACTATCCTGAGTGAGGTAAGCCAGACCCAAAAAGAGGAGCATGGGATGTACTCACTCATATTTGGTTTCTAGCCATAAACAAAGGACATTGAGCCTATAATTAGTGGTCCTAGAGAAGCTAAATAAGGGGAACCCAAAGAAAAACATATAGGCATCCTTCTGAATATTAACCTTCATCAGGCAATGAAAGGAGACAGAGAGAGACACTCACATTGGAGCACCGGACAGAAATCTCAAGGTCCAAATCAGGAGCAGAAGGAGAGAGAGCACGAGCAAGGAACTCAGGACCGCGAGGGGTGCACCCACACACTGAGACAATGGGGATGTTCTACTGGGAACTCACCAAGGCCAGCTGGCCTGGGTCTGGAAAAGCCTGGGATAAAACTGGACTCTCTGAACATAGCGGACAATGAGGACTACTAAGAACTCAAGAACAATGGCAATGGGTTTCTGATCCTACTGCACGCACTGGCTTTGTGGGAGCCTAGGCAGTTTGGATGCTCAACTTGCTAGACCTGGATGGAGGTGGGGGTTCCTTGTACTTCCCACAGGTCAGGGAACCCTGATTGCTTTTTGGGCTGGGGGGGGGGACTTAATTGGGGGAGGGGGAGGGAAATGGGAGGCGGTGGCGGGGAAGAGACAGAAATCTTTAATAAATAAATAAGTTAAAAAAATAAAAAAAAGAAAAACCAAAAATAAATAATAAATAAACAAAAAAAAAGAGAAGGAGATGGCAGAACCACAGGATTTAAACAGGCAGAATGGAGTAAAAGGGCCATTTGCAAACTCTATAAAAAGCAGATTTCGTGAAGATACAGCCAGGTGCCCCGTGACTAACAATAAGGGAAGGCGTCATCACCACCAGGCACGAGGATCCGTGGATAGGGGACAGTGTTAACCTACATGCGGTGAGCGCCAGTGTTGTGGAAGGGATCTCCATCAGGGCCATAACCACTTCCTGGATATAGTGAGTCAGGGAAAGAACACGCCATGAAGGATTGAGGGGAAAGGGAGGTGAGGAGAAAAATTAATAACCTGACCTCATTTTTCCCAACCTTTCTAACCTACTGGTAAGTCTAGTTAGTCAAACCCAACTGCAGGCTTCAAGTACATTGTGTAGAGGCATTGTGTATCATCTGGTTACCACACAGAGCTGGGGATGGGGCAATGACAATTGATCTGATCAGGAGTGGGCGCATGCAGAATGATAATCTCTGACCTGCAAAGTTAGCAAGTCATCTCCCCTGGGCAGACCCACTTTCAAGGATGAGTTGTTGAGTGAGCAAAAGGACCCCACCAGGGAACAACTCCCTCCCTTGCCCCGCAAAAGAGCCCATGACTGGAGAATGTAAACTAGGCTGGATTTCAGTCTCTACTCACCTCCTGAGAGCAATCTGCTCCAGCTACCAAGACACCCCTCCAGGAGATGATGGCTTTGTGTTTCAGTCAGCCTTCCCCTCCAGAGAGTGACACACACCTGCTCCTGGTCTCAGGCCCTAGGCCAGGAGCATCCTGGCCAGGCGTACCGGTTTCTTACTGCTTCTGAAAACTCTGTTCTAGGTGTGTACACACTTGGTGTGTAGAACTGTCTAGTTAGATAATATTATTTGCCAAAAAAGGAAAACCAAACCTAACTCCAAACTTCATAATTGGTTATATGCAAGTGTAATTCTTTTCTTGAGTATTATATCATTTTATATAATGTTTTTCTGTTTAATATAAATGCATATGTGCTGTGAGCCAAGTACTTAGGTGACTGTGGTCAAGCCTGGCCACTGTCCTTAGGGTCCTTAAGACTATAAAAAAACATCTGGAATCCCAAATCTTTGAGTGAGACATGCCTGAGAGCTCTAGCAAGTTAGGCCTCACTTCCCTGCTGGGAGCAGCTAAGCTGTGATCTCCACTTTGATAATAACCCACGGAAGGGTCCGAAGCTATCTTGTTCCAGACCTCCGGGCTGGCCAGAGGGTCAACAGTAGAAGAGGAAGCTGGAAGTTCTTTCTCTCTCGCCACAGTGTCTCAGTTCACTGAAGGGCCCAGTCCTTGAATGTGTTGAGCAATTCTCAGTTTCTAGATGGGAGTCATTTGGGGCTTACCTGCCTCGTTCACGATGAGCCACCAGCATCAGACTCTTCTTGTTGTAGGCCACGCTGATCTGAGTCACCATCCTCAGACTCATCTTGTTGGAGGACACGCTGATCTGCGGTGCTTCACGGTTTAATGAAAACATCTGAGTTTCTAAACTTGGTAGTGACTGCGTTTCAAAGGCAGTCCTAAGGCCTGCAGAGAAGGGCGTCTAGGAGAGATGAAGTCCATACACCTAACTCTTTGGGCTGCCGAAGAAACGAACTTGGCTTAGCTGGTAGACCAGCTGTCTCTGGGCTGCAAACTTTGGCTTCTCTTCTTGGCTAAGGGAAAGCATTTGACAACCTCTGGTCATTACAAAAGGAGGTCTTGGCCTACGTGATACAGCCCTTACTGGGACATGGCCAGTCAGGCCTGGCTCTCCCACCCTACAGCCAAACGTTTGCACCTCCATGTACTTGACAGAAGAAGAGAATTCTATTCCACGACCGTGTGGTTAGACTTACTTACATAGCAGTCTAATTAATGCCACTTCATGTAAAGTGAAAACAGAGCCCCTGCCGCTGCCAGCTTCCTCTGGCTCAGCCAGGCCTCTGCGCTGACTTCATTTATGAGCAGTGCTTTCTTTTTCATCACGCTGATTGCAGAAAGGAAATCAGTCCAAGGAGGAGAAACAGACATCAGACTTCAGCTGACAGCACACCAAACACGAGATTTAGACTGTAGGTATTGATTTCCACCTAGCGTCCTGCCAATGGCTCCATAAAATGAAAGCCCTTCTGACATCTCAGTCGATGGTCAGTATGAATGCCTCGCCGATTCCCATCCAAGAGCTGGGATGGACCACAGGTAGGTCTAGACTGGGACCACGTCTTCCATTTCTTAATTCGTTTTCCGGCCTCGTGTTTGGTTAACTGCTGAATTACTGAGAAAAGCTTCAGGGAGAAAGATGGACTTTTGGATTACGGGTCACTTAGTCATCAGTGTGGCTCCTGGGGAAGGCTTGGCTAATTCGGCTGGCATTGTTCTGCCTTCTGTCCTCTGTATGTGTGTGTGAGATCTCTAAGTCTATGAGACTTGTATGGAACATGGTCTGGTGGGCCACGTGGAAGGCAATGCTATCTGTGAAAGGCTGGAGAATCTTGGCTAAGTCATCCAGGGCTCAGAAGACAGAGGTTTCCCCAAGTCGTGGTGGATGATAAGAGAGAGGTATGAGAGTAAACTGAGTTCCAACCAGTACATAAGGCTTGGGTGCTGGAGAGGTTGTGGACAGGGGCGGGGCTGACCTTCTGGAGTAGCACAGGTGTGAAGTAAAGCCACAACTGCATCAGTAGATAGATAGCATCTAACTACACCCATGTTTGGCGATGAATAATTCTACCTAGTCAAAATGCCGGATCTAGTGCTGGCTCTTTTGAAGAGTTCTTGAGACATCAATTGCCCAAAAGCAACTTTTTTTTTTTTTTCCTAGTGGTTATACAGACACAGAGATGACCGCAAACTGTCAGCACAGGTCCTGCCTGGCCTCTGTTCAGCATCTTTGTTCTGAGCTCCATAGGACTGAAACACACGCAGAAGCATCCCGCGCAGAGCAGATACAGCAGGGCGGGGTGTGGCTTGGAAATCAGGCCATCCCTGGAAATGACACACCACCTATAATTAAGTTAAGCCCTGTGTCAGTGCAGATTTTCCGAGAGGGCTGGAAATCTCTGAAGAGTACAATTAGAGAGCTCTACTCCTCAACAATTGAATTTCCCACATCTTGCTTTAACTTTCGAGACATATGCGAACGCTAATGCCTATTGTTATATAGAGAAACGGATGGGAAAATTCCAAAGCAGGCTCCAGAAAATAACACAAAAGTCTCAGCCCCTCTTCCACAGGCACTCCCCCCCCCCACACACACACCCTAACTGGTGCACCGTTAGAGTGCACAGTTTATGGCCTTAAAAACCAGTTACATTCCAGCCTTCCTCATCTGGGCTCCCTGTGCCCAGGCAGGCTCCAAAAACAGCTGAGATTCATGCTGGAGAATCTGAGTTTCTTGGTAGCTCTCTCCACATCAAAGGAGAATTCCCTCAATGGCTTGAATGTATGCTCTGGGAGAGGATTCAACTGCACTGCGGGCAGGCAAAGCCAAACACTAGGCCCCACACCAGGCTCATACACTCCCGTTTCTTTGTCTTGCTGTCCCATAAAGAGCTCCGACTCTTCCCCCATCACAGCTCTGGCTTCTGCTTCTTGCTGTAGAATGTTGTCTGGTTCATATCCCTCCATTGCTGGAAACTTCCTTAGTGCTTTCCCCCTGACTCCCCACTTCCTCCCTGCCCAGCAAAATGTGCCCCCCCATTTCCTTGGTTCTTGTTCTTATCAACTCATCTAATTAATCAACTTCAGCTAAATTGTTAATACTGGAAAGTAGTTTAAAATTCTAATTCAGTTAAAGAAGAACTCACACTACCAGAGAAAAAACTGTTTTTATCAGCCTAACCAGCCCAGTCTCTTAGAGACGAACTACCAATTTTGAGAGAAATAGCTTAAGTTGTTTAAGGTAGAGGGGTAGGTTCTGGGGAGACAGTTTCAGTAGGAACACAACACTTTAAAAGATCCTTAGAATGGCCCTGATGAATCGTTTAAAGACATGTGTGTTTTGTTTCTGAGAGGAAGAGAAAAATGAGTTGGGTAGAGAGGTTCAGAGGAGGGAAAACAATCAACATTTTGTGGGACAAAGAACCAGTGAAAATTCCGCACTGGGATGGGGCAGAGCAGTCCGTAATGAGAACATCTAATATTGGATTTTAAATTATGCTCATTTTACGCTCTTCTCAACCTTCATATGCATCTGCTGCACACATCCATGCTTTCTGTGAGCAGGGTATGTGTGCATTGTTTAAAATTCTATGAAGTAATAGATTCTGAAAACAAAGGCTTTCCCTAGAGTGAGAGCTAGTGCGACTTGGAGACTTGGTGTCACTAAAGCGTTCATTCATACGGGAACCACGAAAGAACCAAGGGTCAATTCCCCTCTTCTCCAAGGCTGCTTACTCCGAAACAGTTACCTCTGCCTCCAGGGCTCTTAAAGGTGTGGAAGAGCAGTGTTAGAACTGGAGGGCACACTGAGATTTGTCCTCTTGTCTTTTTCTGGGTCAGTCTTCCACACCCACAATTTCTTTTAGGGTCCAGATACATTCCCCATGAACCAGATTCCAGTCAGTGCCCTTCGTCCACACTCCACTTAAATGAGTAAACTCAGCAACACTCCATCAAAGCCTGGACTCTTTCCTTCCCACCTGACCTTTTGCTGTCTTCCCAGTCCTACAAACCAGAGCCCAAGGAGCCCTCATGCCATCTTACTCTTCACCCTCGCTCTTCCCCTTCATCACCAAATCCTATTACATTTTACTTCCCAGACATCTCCTAAGTCTGCCAGCACTTACCGGGTCTCTTCCTATTCGCCCAGCCCCAGCTTCTGCTCCTAGATTCGCTATGGCCAAACCTCTCCCTTTAGCAGCTACTACCACTAAGCCCTTCTCTAGATCATTGTCTATGCTCTTTCCCCCCTGTACCCGGTTAGATGTCCTCAGAAGATGTCCCCAGATGTCCTCTGGGCAGAGTTTAGTGTACAGAAGTCTCTTATGGAGTGTGGTAGTGAAGCAGGGGTAGTGAGACTCAGAGGGGAGAGCTGAGCTTAAGTGTAATTCAGACGCCTTAGCCAATGTTGTAGCTTTCTGAAGTTGGGGTGACGCTTCAGGGTTGTTCTTAGGTGGAAGGGGTCTTGGCTGACCTTCATAGCTCCAGGCTGAGCAGCATATCAGCCTCAAAAAGGAGCAGAAGTTTGATGGTTTGTAGGGTTTACTACCAAGTGCTTTCTTCCGGCAGGGTTCCCGGCTGCAGGGAGTTCCCAGCTAGACAGGATTCCCTTTTTAAACAGGATCTATCTGGCCTGGTGACTTTCTCAATTCTGATCATGTCATTTTTTTAAAAAAAAAATAAAATCCCTTGGTGGTATTTCAATATCTATTAAGAAAAGCTTACATGGTTATATGATGTCCAAAACTGTCTGATATGACCTCCAGCTGACCTTTCCATCCTCATCCTCATCCTCATCCTAGCAGCTTGCTCTCTGGCCTCTAGCAACACACACCTGTTCAGAGTTTACAAACTTAATTGCCTCTTCCCACCAGTCGGTCTGTGTGTGCTCTGTTTCGTCATTTGCAGCGGCTGCTCTCTGTGTCCGTGCCACCTAGTAGAATCCTCGCGCCTCACTTCCAAACAGCATCCTGACTTCCTACCCACTGGCGTCATCCTCACAGACTCCTGCATGAGTCTCCTCGTGCACATCTACATGCACTCTTTGCACTTCTCACGTGCGTCTGTGTGTGGTTGCTTGGTGCTTGGTCCAGATCCACGCTGTCCTCCGAAGGGCAGGGCTGTCTTCCTCAAGGGCTGTCTGAGGCTCCCATTGTTCCTCATAGCAAGGACTCAGAGAACTGGTTGAGCAAGAGCAACAGCAATGATAAAAAAGAGTTTCCGTATTCTCTGTATCAGGTCAATCAAGATGGAAGAGATCGTAGCACCGTGGCCAGAGTTCCCCAGCTGCTTGTTTCTAGGGGAGGCTATTTAAACAGCCACGCATTTCTGTGATCTTGGCTTGTTTGTGGCCTATTCACAGATAAGTTTTCAGGTATTATTTTGGCTGCCGCTTCTGCCTCCCTCTCCCTCTTGAAAAGGGCTATTGATGTATCTCTTTTAGTACTGACCTGTATTCGTTGTTTTCATTAAAACTGTCATTGACTTTGATTTCAAAGAAAAATCTAGAGCAAATGAATGAATTGCATCCATCCACATGAGTCTTTTTAAAAAAGATGCCCAAATCATCTTTGGCTGTTTTTGTCAGTTGATCATACATCGAGTGGCAGGTATTTTGTTTGGTTTTGTTTCGTTTTTTGTTTTCCATCTAGATGCCCAATTCCCACCACAAGGTTCATGTTTCATGATGTAGAAGGTGAGAGAAAGGGGCGGGAGGAAGGAGGTGGAAACATCAGGCATGCTTCTGGGCTTACATTTAGAGAACAATGATCTGGAGCCCTGTGCATAATTCACCCGTCCGGCTCCACATGCAAATGAGAACATCCCGACTTGTTCAGAAGAGTTCCGTAAATAATGTTATTCATCCCCTAGAAGCAAGCCATATTTTTACTGGACTTTTTCCTTCAGCCCTGCATTACTAATGAGAATATATATTTTTAAACTCCGTTATTTATTTCCCTTTTGCTTAATATTTCAATCAAGCATACATTTACTGTATTAATCATAGAACATGATAGTTTTAAAACCCTAGAAATCATTTTAATTGAATACCTCATGTCTATTTCATCTGAAGTTAATAAAACTTTTCAAAACTTCATTGTGTATAATTTCTTGCTGTAGGACATTCACCCCCACGTCTCTGATTTTTTTTTTTTAGATTCTGTTTTAGTAAGACGTCTTAATTTTATTTTAAAATCAAAGATAGAGTTTTATGTTAAGGATATGAACCTGTTACTTACTCAAGTGCAACCACAAATAAACTAGGCAGTCGTGTCTCCCTGACCAAAAAAAAAAAATCGGATTGGCTCAAAGTACATTTTGAAATAAAAACATGTCCATTGTTATCAGGTATCTTCAGATATGCACACAGGAGGGTCAGGGAGAAAGTTCTGCGAGACAGTCGGGAGTCCCAGAGGGATGGATAGGGAAATGAGAGATTGCACACGGCACCAGGTGGCCTTTCATTCATTGCTTAGAGAAGTCACTTGCTCTGACAAATATGGACTTAGGTAGTATGCTGTTGGCTTTAATTGTCAGCTTGATACAGTGTAGGATCACTGGGAAGAGAGTCTTAAAAAAGAGCATTATCAAGATGATCCTGTCCAGTGCCGTCGAGCTGAGTGGGCAAAGATAGCCACATGCAGGCCTGGGGTGGACCGCCCTGGACTCTGAGGAAGAAGTACGTTCCTGTCCAGCACCGTGTCGAACTGGGGGTGGTGGTGGTGGTGGTGGTGGTGGTGGTGGTGGTGGTGGAAGAGACCCACACTCAGGCCTGGGGTGGACCCCCCTGGGCTCTGAGAAAGAAGTACGTTTCTGTCCAGCAGCATGTCGAACTGGGGGTGGTGGTGGTGGAAGAGACCCACACTCAGGCCTGCCTCAGTATTGGAGGAGGAAACAAGGCCCACCCGGTGCCTTGCAGTGCTGGGTAAGTGGGCACTGTTATAGGAGCTAATGCACGGTGTGTTATGGGGAGGGCAGAATGGTTCATTTTGTGTGGACAGAGACAAAACTAAAGAGGCCACAGCAATGAGGAGCAGACTGAGGTGCTGACTTGGTTGCCACCCAGGGCTATGGTGATGTCTGGGCCTGAGCTGCTGCTTTGGCCCCATGCCTGGGTTCATGCCCCTGATGCAGCCACAGACTGTGTTGATGTCCATGGCTCCAAAGGTGGAGAGGATAAGGCTGTACCGAGTTGGTTCCGCCCCTCACTGGCTGCAACACTAGGGAGAACTGGTCCTGCCCCTTCACCAGCTGAAGCACTCAGGAGTGGTGCGGCTGTGGTTGGGGTGAGGAAAAGATGACCTCTCCTGTTGCCCCTACTGCCTCCAGCTGGTGAGGTTGCCGGCCCCCCCTTTACCAGTTCCGAACAGTTGGGAAAGCAGGCTCTCCACCTCGTCTGGGGAGCACAGCAGAGCTGACCCTGTTGACGGGCACTGGTGAGCCGCCGAGAACACAAGCATGGGAGATCTGGCCCCATTCCTCACCTGCCGCAAGGCAGCATGGATGGGGAAGAGATTACCGCCTCTGCTCTCACAATAGCCTGGAAGTGGGGGGTGGGGCATCTGAGACGCAACACTGGGAGAGCAGGCTCTGTACCTTGTCTGGGCAGCACAATAGAGCCAACCCTGTTGGCAGAGGTGTGTGTGTGAGCCAGCTCCGAAGCTGGGAGTTGGGAGAACTGCCCTCACTACTTTTCTATCACATAGTGGTACGGGTGGGATAGAGATGCACCTCGTTATCCCTCACCCGTCACCACCTGTGACAGATGAGGGAGCTGACCTCCTGCTTACCACCAGCTGCAGGACCCAGGAAAACGGCCCTGCTCTTCGCTTGGGCAGCACAGTAGAGCTGGCCCTGGTGACAGAGGCACAGGGGAGCTGAGCCTATTGATGGGGAGCCGGCGAACCACCCTGAGAATGTGAACACGGGAGATCTGGCGCAGCTTCTAATCTGTCATATGGTGGCAAGGGCAGGGGACACACACACTTACACACACACGTACACGCACACGTACACGCACGCACACATACACACACACTGCCTGTAGCAGGTAGGAGAGCTGTCCCTGCCCATCACCAGTTGCAGGACTTGGGAAAGTGGCCCCACACCTCGCCTGGACAACACAGAGGAGCTAGCCTTGAAGGTTTAGGTGTGGGAGAGCCCACCCTGAGGATGTGAGAAAGCAGACCTGGGCCTGCCCCTTGCTCATCAATGCAAGCAGTGAAGGAGTAGTGGGCAATGCTGGAGAACTCATCCTTTGGATGGGGTGAGGAGGACTGGCAGGCTGACTATCCCTGCAACTACCCAGGCCCAGAACCAGGGTTCTGAGTTGGTCCATCCCAACATCCATCCCATCTATGATCTGCTGAGCACATGAATGGGCTGGTCCTGCAGACCCAAAGCAGCAGGATCTCCATGATGGGATACCCAAGAGGAGTCCCATGGAGGGTCCAACAGTGATAGTGTAGCAGAAACCAGAGGCCTCCCACCATACCAATAACTTTACAGTGAACACTTGCAAGTAAAGATCTATGGATAAAAGGGTTTGTTTGTGACTCACTGCGTCACAAGATTTTTCTTCTTTCTTTCTTTCTCTTATATTTTATTTTATTGTGAGGGGAGGTTACAAGGGTGGAGGGTAGATACATAGGGATGGGAAATGATTGGGATCAAGATACCTGATGTGAAAGACACAAAGTATATATTAAAAGAAATGTAAACAAAAGAGGGTTGCAAATATCAGGTTGGTTTGTGGGCATGTCTGTGGGTTGTCTTAATTGTTAACCTAGGTGGAAAGACCCACCCTGAGCCCTGAACAGAGGGACCTGGACTTGGTGACTCTGGGCTTTGAGTCCTTGCCTTGACTTCCCCACAGAAGGACAATGATTTGAAGTTGTAATCCGATAAATCCTTCTCCCCAAGATGCTTTTGTCAGGGTATTTTATCCCAGCAACAGACATGAACCCAGGATGGGGGGGGGGGGCAAACGAAGGAATTCACTGCTGCCTGCACCTCTGGTGTTCCTAATATTTAGAATTTTATTATTCTTTGTTCTCAGGTAGGAAGCAAAGGGTAGCTCTTGTGTTAGTCCTTTGATTAGAATTCAATAGCTTTGTGGTCTAAGGTGGAGAGAACTGTGAATTCAGCAAGTTCGGTCTCAGAAACATTTAGCACATAGTGGGTTAAGGCTTCTCACGTGAGTGTCCAATTGGCTGGTGGATTTTTTTTTTTTTAATTCAGTATGTCGCGAACAGAGGCCTTCACCTGTGGCGCTCTTTCCATGAACACGTTTTGCCTGACCTACCTTGTACAAGGTCAGCACGACAATTCCTCCTGAGAGTACCATCCAAATCCATACCCATTTACCAGAGCGAGACATTTTTCGTGCTGAAAAGGGAGGCGCTACACAGTGAGGACAGCGGGTGGGGAACTTAAGCCTCGGTGGCAAGCAGCACAGAGGGTTGGCCGCTTCGTCGCTAGTGTAGCCGAAACTCCATCTTGTTTGCCCCAGAGGAAATTTCTTTTCCTGACAGCTTCCTTGGGAAAGACTGTAATTCCTGTTCTGTGTTTGATATGGGCTTATTTTATGATCCCTCGACTCTATTAGGTCATATATCTGAAGTGGTGAGGAGCGCTGAACTACAGAAAGCTGGCCTGTGTGACCTTAGGGCCACCTTATGTACCTTTGGTGTGGCTCATCATCCTCTCAGGCTCTGAGACGATCGTTGGACAGAGATGCAAAGCTTTGCACAGCTCATGCAACAGCTACCTCCTGCAGGGACAGCATTTACTCTCTCAGAGACCCATTCTAAGCTGTTGCCCCAGCCTGGAGTCTCTGCCTCCAAGGACGTAAGAAGGTCAAAGAAGGCCACCATAGAGGAGCGCCAGATCTGGCTTTCTGATACCCCCTCGGTAAGACAGTAAAAAAAGCCATCTTAAGAAAAGACACGGCCAGTGGTGTGTGTCCGTCACATTATAGTTCATTCCCTAACACAAATTAGAAGCAGAGACGCTGGCTTGGGGCTGCCTTTCCTAAAACTGGATAGTCTTGAATATCAGAAAGGTCAAATCATAAAATTTAAATTAAGGGCCATTTTTACTCAGGCATATTCCAAGGGATGTGACTATTTTGCTTTCTTATTGAGTACAATATTGTGAAGTTTCTACTGTTGGTTTTTACCGTGGATCTCTACCCCAAGAAGGAAGCCCTTTAGTGGTTGAGGCTTTTCTTGGGCTAATCACGGAAACTGTTTCTTTAGGAATTTTCTTCTCTAGTGAATCTTTTATTTGGAAATGAGCACAAAGGATGGGTTATTGAATGGCTATTCAGCTATGGTTCAATAAGCAAAGAAAACAAAACAAAAATCAAGCAAACAAACAAATGCCCATTACCAGTGGCTACTCAGGAAGATGAACACAGCACACGGAAGACAATTAACTTTCTGCTAAGACAAAGTTCATCAGCCTGGAGCTCTGGGACAATGGGAATGTATTTTCCAAATGAAGCTATGAAAAGAAGAGAGGAAATTAGGAAGCATCTTGTTCAATATTTTCTGTTGAGGAGGGCACACAGGTTGTTCTATGCTCGGGGCACCAGATTTGTTAGCCATGGAACAAATACCTGAAGTTCATAAATTACCTGAGCGTTTCCTCCTGGCATGCATGTTTGCTGTCCATCATCATCGTGTCAGACAGAGTTTTGCATCTCTAAGTATGCTTTGAGACTGTTCCCCTTTTCACCGTCAAGTCATTGGCAAGCATTTTCATGTCCATTGCCTGCAGAGTGTGGTTATTTCAATCAACTATGTCATATGCTTGGATTCATACAGAATAAATCCTTTGAGATGGGTCTTTCACTGAGTAAAATACCTTGAGACTTCCTCCATAGCTTTTCATGGCTTCCAAAGTGAATTTCCCTGTAGTGGATCTGCCATCTGGCTGCCCCGGAGTTTATCCATTCACTTGGTGGAAGGCTCTCCATTGTTCCCAAGTTTCCGCAACTACAAACAAAGCTTCTATAAACATCGATGTCTTGCTTTTTACTTTAGACATTTTCAGTTCCTCCAGGTAAACACCATGTACAATTAGCATATTATATGGTAAGGATGTGTTTAGTTTCGTAAGAAACTGTCAAACTGTCTTCAGAAGCAATAGTTTTATGGCCAGCAGTAAACAAATGTTCCTGTGGCTCCACATCCCTGCCCCAATCGCTATTGTCGGCATTTCAGATCTGAGCCATTAAGGTAGGTGTCTAGCAGTAGATAACTATATATTTTAAACAATTGTATTTTCTAATCTTCTCTGACGTTCACACGAGATAGTAATCTAGACATTTATATTTTTCTGAAGATACTAGACATGGAGAAACCTTTCATGGTTCTGCTGCCCAGAACATTCCAAGCAACAGCAGGCGCTAGAGAAAGAGCAAAGTTATGGTGTATTGGCTCTGTGAACTGGGAGGTAAGATCGCCTTCATTCCATCCTCACCCTCCACAGACAAGCAGAATTACACTGCCTGTTTTCGTTGATACATGGAAACACTATCCAAATCTCTTTGATCCAGGATAATGGCTGCAAAGATTCTTTATCCACCCCCACCATAAACATATATTTAATGTTAGCAGGGATTCTAAAAAGACCTGCCAATATCTATATTAATCCAGACTCTGTCTTCAAATCCTTCCCATATTTGGCCTCACTGACCTCACCCTTCTGCGGAGGTGAGAAAAGACAGGACTGTCCCTGTTTGGTAGAGAGAGGCTGTGATGGCACGGAGCTCTGTCTATCTTTTCGTGTCCCCACAATGGCAGAATCAAGGGAAGAGCTGGGGTCCTCCGTCGGGCTTTCCACACGCCTCACTGTCTGCACTGTGCCAAGCCCATGTTCTTGTAATCCTTCCTTCTGGAAAGGACCTGCATGCAAAGATAATGTTAGTGATCTGCAAGGTGAAACAGCTAGGGCAACCATTGGAAGTCCCTGGAGGTGTGTTTATGGAGTTTCCGAGTTGTGTGTGCTATCAAATGAGACCGTAGGTTTCAAAAACAAATATTGCGTTGATTTCAGTAAGAAATCAACCTAGGCTCCTGTGTTTGCACATCTGGTTCCTGGCTGCTGATCGTGTTCAGGAGGTTATGCAACCTTTAGAAGATGCAGCCTTGATGGAGGAAATGCATCATTGGGGGTGGGCTGTGAGAGATGGTCAGACCACACTTCCAGAGCATTCCATCTGCTTCCTCCATGCAGATGGAGATGTGACCACTTAGCTTCCTGCTCTAAGACTTAACCCCTAGGACAATAAGCCCTTCTCTAAACTGCCTCTGGTCAGCATTTTTCATTACAATAGTTTTTAAAAAGTAAGTAATGTAAGTATTACTGTCATGGAAATTATTCCGAGACCAATTATAGGACATTTCATGTAAGCATCAACAGTGTGTGGGGATAGAAGGTTAAAGCAGAAGAGCCCAGAGAACGGGGCAGGCTTAGAGTTTGTATTGCTAATCATTGTCAAGTATTGTATTGCTAGTCACTGTCAAAGTCTCCAAGCAAGAGTAGGAGGATGGCTCTGGTGGGTAAAGGGTTTGCTGTGCAAGCATGAGGCCCTGAGGCTGATTCTTTGATGTCCATGTAAAAGCTGGGAGTGGTGGCGCACACCTGTCAACCTGTCACCCCAGCGCTGGAAGTGTGGTGGAGAAAGGTGTGCACCAGGGGCTCTCTGAGCAGCTAGCCCAGATTTGGTGAGACACCCTGTCTCAAAAGATTAAGGTAGAAAGTGATGGAGAAGACACCCAGTGTGGACCTCTAGCTTCCACAGCTGCACACACGCACTGGCTGGTACGCTTGCATACACACGGAAGCACACGCGTACAACAGACATGGACATTGTGATTCTGATCAAGAGATTTCCTTTTTTATTTCTCACGGGCGAGTTTCCTCATGAGGTCCGGTCACTCTGCACACATTGGCATAATTTCTGTAATTCAGAAGTGCTAAGAAGAGGTAAAGAATGATAGACAGCTACACATAGTAGGTACTTAGCAAACATTTATTGTACTAAAAGGGCCATTCCACCTCAGTTGATGGCCATTATACATGATAACTCCTGAGATGATATGCCAATAATTATCACCTTAATGGAAGCGGCTATGTGAATGAACCTGCTGCCGGAGTTACAGAGCCAATAACACCTGGGGAAACCATTGTTTCTCAGCCCCGAAATGCCCGAGCTCAGAATGCAGTAATGAACATACAAATTCTGGCTAACATCCAGGATGGGTTTTTTGCTACTTGGTAATATCAGAATGCCTGAGTAGAATTTTTCTGTTTAAAAGCTACGTTACAAAGATCTACCAAGGCAGATTAAGTATGTGTCTTTGACAAAGAATTAGACATGTGTGGAGAGCCAGAAACACCAGCGCAGGTGTTGGTTATTTCTGTTCTCTTCATCAACAACAGATCCTTTCAATGCAGTACAAGACATCACAACCATAAAAGGCAGCTAGATGGCTGTCCAGCAGGCAGTCGGTCTTCATCAGTAAGAAGAGGTTAATCTGTAAGGAAAGTTAAAGTCTTACTAACTACCCCGAAACCTCCGACTAGTCTGTGTGTACATCCATACAAGTGGATGGAGATATATATCATGTAGATGATTGCAGTAAGGAAGTGTATGGCCTCTGTACCATCTTGGAGCTTCAAGTCATTCTATCTTGAAGAACATCTTGCTTGTAAAATGGTTTCCTGTGGGGGCAGAACTGCTTTGCTCTTCTTATCCTCTGTGACAACTTGTCCATCTCCTTGTGTTGTGAGGCATGAACAGGCGCCACTCATTGCTATTGCCCACTGAGATGAACTTGAGAGCCAGTCCCTGGCTTCTCGAGAATATAGTCTTATAACCCTCTTGACACTGCTGCTCATAAAAACTACTAAGCACTGCTTTTCAAAATCTTCATGCATGTGACCTGTGTGTGCATATGTTCATATGTATTCCTATGTGTGAGTAGGAGCATGTGTGCTACTGCACAGCTGTACAGACATGCAGGTCAGGGGACAACCTGGAGTTTCCGGCTCCACTTTCCACCCTGTTTGAGACAGGGTCTCTTTGTTATTTGCGTTGTGGACACGTAGACTGTGTGGCCCTAGCTTGTGGCTATTCTCCTGTCTGTCTCCCACCTCACTGGAGGAGCAGAGTACAGATGCAGTCTGCCACACCTGGCTTGGCATGCTTCATAGGGATTTGAACACAGGTCTTCACACTTACACAGCAAGTACTTTATCCACTGAGCCACCTCCTCTATATCAAACACGTTTGAGTACAAGTTGGCTCAGAAATCATGGTCCGTGACAAAGGCTGGCTGAGGTCCTACAGCCTCCTGCAGGCACATACAGGTCCTCGAACTGGTCTTGGCCAGTTGGGTCTCCCTACTGGGCATTGCACCCTCTCTCTAAAGTACAGGATAACTTCATCCCAAGCAGTTGCTTGGCGGACAACCCGAGTACTCAGAAGGCAGATGGAGACCGTACTACTTCAGGAATATGCTGGGAGTGGGCTCTCTTCCAACAGTCATGACCTCTCTAGCCACGGGTTTTTGGCTAGGTTTGCATTACTCAATACTCATCCTTGCACTGTAGATAGATACAGCTCTCAAATCATCAAAAAAAAAAATTCTTTCTACAGAAGGCAGAGGCTAGTAGAGAGAGTCACAGTTGTAAAGGAACAGAGGACAAGTGACCGGCTGTGGGATGCCCAGCCCCAAATGGGACATCTATACCAACTATCGTAGCTAAAGCTTAGGGACACAGCAAAGAGAAGCACATCTCTGTGTGAGCCTGACCATCAGAATGACTGCCGGGTGGTAGCTTCTTCTGACTAGAACACAGACACTGCTCCCATGAATTCTCAACAATAGGGTCACCCACATAAGACATGCAAAGACCAGTAGACATGCCAAAGTGGATGAAGGAAACTTTCTCAAGACCCCGCTCCTAGATGAAGAACTACAGGCAGTCAAAGGCTGCCAATGGCGGGGAAAATCAGTTTCTTATTTGTTTTCTGGGATGAGACCTCAATCCTAGGTGGTCAGCCCTAAACATATGCAAATAAGGGCAGCACTAATCAGACTCAGTCATATGTACGTAAAACAAAATAGAGAAAAGATCGTAAATTTGAAAGGGAGCAGTTGGAGGGGCACTGGAGGAGTTGGAGGGACAGGGGTTAGAAATGGCACAAACACAGTATCCTTGTATATAAACTTCTCAAAACCAAAGGAAAACAATTAAAGGCAGCTTGAAGCTAAAGGCTCTGACACGTGCCTACAACCCAAGCTGCTTTCAGGCTGAGGCCGGAGGACAAAATGTTGGAGGTACAGGCTGGTAAAATGCCTCAGGGAGTGAAGCGTTTGCCACAGAAGCACGAGAATGGAAGTTTGAGCCTCCAGAATCTGCGTGAAGCCAGGTGTAGTAGTGCACAACCGTGAGCCAAATGTTCCTGTGGTGAGATGGGAGGTGGAGAAGGGCGAGCTTTGGGGCCAGGTAGTCCGGCATTTGTAACAGAGAACAAGAGATTTGCTCTCAATTTGTTTTCTATTGTTGTGATTAAGCACTGACCCAAACCAACTTGGGGCGGGGATGATTTCTTTGGCTTAGACATCTCAATGATAGTCTATCGTGGAGAAAACCAAGGCAGGAACTCAAGCAGGACCCTGGAGGCAGGAATTGAAGCAAAATCCTCAAGGGATGCTACCATGTCCCCAGCATTTCAATACTTTTAAAGATCTGCTATTGTGGGTTGTTTTCAGCTGTCTTTTTGAATTTTAGTCAATATTTTAATGAAACAATGTAGTTAGCCCATACTGTGGCCTATATGTGTATATCCATCCTGCTATTGATATTTTAATATCATAGTTCTAAGAGGTGTTCTTATTGTTCTTACATAAAAGGCTCAGAAAGTGTTTCTGTTCTTTCTACCATGAAGGTACAGAGGTGGAAATAACCTCGTACAGTTATAGATACCTGTTTGAGTTTTTATTATGCCAATGCAATACCTGAAACTGGGTATCATTATAAAAAAGAGTTTTATTTGGTTCAGAGTTCTGGGGGTTCAAGAGCATGTGTCTGAGGTGGAGCAGCACAGGTTCAGGGTACTTTGTTATAGCAACCCAAAAGGCTGGAGACAGCTGGCGATAGTTACTGCTTCCTTATTTGGCAAAGTCAGATGTGACAAGCATTCCCCATTCAAAATGATGACCTCATCTGTGAAATACCACCATCTGCAACCTGAACTGCCCAGTCTGAGAAAAAGACTTTCTTCTTTAACATGGGGCAACAGTATCACCCAGCATGCCTTTGTCAGCATGCCTCAGGTGCAAGCCCTGAGCTGATCTCCAGAGGGGAGAACAGGGTGGATAAGATTTTTAAAAAAAAAAAAACTCTTTCAGTTTTTATAATTTATGGGCAATAGGAGTAATTACTTTGGGCTTTCCAGAACTACCTTATATATCAAGCAAGACGCATCAGTTTGGCGAGTGGCCATTCCTCCGTCACCACAAAAACTACCAAACTGTTCACACATCCAGGACCAGCACAGAGAGTGCCCTGGGTCGGACAGAGCATGTGTGAAGATTTGATCACTCATTCTACCTGCCGTGTTCACTTCCAAACCCAAGCTGGCGTCTGTTTGCGGTTTCTCTCTTCAGCGGCCCACACCTGCTCTCCAGGGAAAGCAAAGAATCACTTCCCACAGTTTGTATTCCTTCTCTCTCCTGCTCACAGTTCTTGACCGAGGCAGGCCATGCTTCCAGGGCTACGTCTGACCCAAACCGTACAATATCTGGTCTCTCTGGTTTGGTCGTCTCTGGAATTCTAGCCAGATTGAGGCAGGCTTGCTTCTGTGTGCATTTATTGATTTTTCTTCTCACAGCTGAATCGCTTCAGTCGACATACACCCAAAAGGTCAATAAATCACACATTTTGAAGTATGACAAAAATAATAAGGGAAGTGGAATCTGGCAGGAATCTCTCTAGTGCCACCCGCGATGGAACCAACTCATCCACATTTACTGGTCATTGTCACGGACTCCCAGATATCAGCCATCAGCCGAGGACAAGCGATTAGTGAGAGAGTTCCAAGCTGATGAAGTATGGTGACATTTTGAGAAAAACAGGACATCCCTCATTATTGGAAAACCCATCCGTGCGCAGTCTGTGCCCGCCTGCGCATGGGCGTTTCTGCTTCCCATCCTTCCCTCCCCGTGACCCTGAGCAAAGCAGCTTCTCTCATTATTAACATGTTTGGGATTAACAGTGTTGCTGTTCTGTTAGTATCTCTGTCATTGTCCAGGGAGGGGAGCCGACAAGCGTTCGGCGGGTTACTAACAGACCTAAACAGTGCCCAGGACTGAACACTCACGCGGGAGCCAAATGCCACGCCAAAGCTTCTCTAGCTGCGAGGGATGCGTGTGTCCTAGATTAAAAACAAACAAACAAAAAAAAAAACGGGCTATCGCTTATGATTGGGGTAGGGACATTTTAACATGCTAAAGCTCTCACGGCGGGTTGAAGAATCCCAGCATCCCATCTGCTCTCAGTCTCCTTTCAACAGCTATCCTTTTAAGTGTCACAAGAAGTGGCATTTGAGAAGCGCTGACAGCCACTCTCGGCGCCAGGGGCAGGGACTAGGCCCTGAAATGGGCTGGAAGTGTGGGAGGAGGCTGGCGCACAGGGGATGCGTAGCTCAAGGTGTTGTAAGCGAGCTTTCTCCAAGACAACGAACATTGCCCTAAATCTCAGACCAGCAGACAGTACGATGGAGAAGCCCAAGTGTAGAAGCTAAGAAGAGCCCCAACTGATGGCCCCATCATGGGTCGGCCTTGTATCCAAGTGCCCGGCCCTTAAACATTTTCTTTTGTTGAGATGTAAGCAGGGGAGGTGGGTGCTAAAGGGGCACATTCTAGGCGCATACCCACGCCCGCCATCTTGGTCACCCTATGGAGCCGCTTTAGGGTGACAAGACAAGGGTACCTTCTCAGTGATAGTTCTCTGCCTCTTAATTTCCCTGTCTCCCTGTCACGGAGGCAGCACCTACGTGTCCGGAACAAGAGTTTCCTCGGACCTTCCGACACTGAGCTCAAATATGAACCCAGGACTTTGCGCTAGGGGAAGATTCCAGGTTCGGATTAGCCGCGCTCTCAGGACTGTCCTCCTCAGGGAGTGAATGAGTTTTTGCAGTTTCTCCTGGACCGTGTGTGGCTTTCCTTGGCCCTAGAGTCTTTTGCTATTTTTCCCATAGAGGAAAGTATGCTCCTGCCGTTAGAAGTGTGACTTAAGATTCCCGTATTCAGCCCAGGTAACCATCGCTGGGCCAGGCAGCCTGGGCTGCCCAGGTCAGGTGATCAGGAAAGCTGTGTCAGGCAGAGAAGAGGGAAGAAGGAGGAAAAGGCCAGACTGATGAACTGGGAGGCAAAAACATCTCAGAATTTTGCTTGAGTGGGGTCCTTCTCATTCCTGGTCTGTGGTGACAGAACTTGGCAAAGTTGAAATTTCAACACGTGGTCCTGGAGGATTTTCTCTGATTTATGAACTTTTCATCTGAAAAAGCCTTACAAAGCAATTTGAACCTCTTTGCACCGAGAGGTGTACTTAACAAATCACTGTGGCGAGAGGAATAAAAACGGATGACTTGGCCGAGCCACCATGTCTAGTCCAGACCTTGGGAATGTGCCCAGGTGCGTGAGTCCCTTCGCAGCTGGACCACAGGCAGTGTGCCACCTTCACACACGCTCCCAATCTTTAAACCCAGCCACCCGCTCACAGTGTTCACCTCTGGAAAGGACTGAGAGAGATCTTTCTTGAATCGGGTGGAAGTCGACAGAGTTCACTTCTGCCCTTTTGGGTCTCACCCGTCTACCAGCCTTTAACCTTCTTGGTGGGTCAATCCCTTTCTGGTCCCTTTAGCGACTGTGGGGTGACTTCACGAGACCCCGACTACCAGGTGAAGGGTTGCAGTTTACATGCCGTGGTCTAACCCCTTGAGTCAGCAGACTCTCTGTCCCTTCCTTCTCTGCCCTTCTGAGCTTGAGGAGACGAAGATGTATGTGTCCCTCTGGCTAAGGCCCAAGACAAGGTGCAGACTGAACCTGCTGAGCTATACCCTTTTCAGCTTGGGATATTCATCCTGTCAAGATGAAGCAGGACTCAGGTGCCCACTAAGGAGTGCCTTTCTGTTCTTTCTTATGCCCTTCGCTTTATCCAAGGTCTGTGATGCTTTCCACAGTGTGAGTGTGTGTGTGTGTGTGTGTGTGTGTGTGTGCGCGTGCGCGCGCGCGAGCGCATGCTGGTCTCCACAGGTGACAGCACAAAGCCTCACACCTCACAGGCCACAGTGCCAGACACACTGGCATGAGAGGGTGAAGACACGCCCATTTTCTGTCTCAACTCCCCCGGGGAAGTCTTGAGTCTTTCCTTTCGGAGTTTCCCCATTTTCTTCTCTAGTGCTGGAGGGACCACTCGGAGAAGGAGGACCCCCCCCCACCACACACACCATGTTCTTCTTTTCTCAAGAAAGTCACCGCCTGCCTCCATCACCCTCCGGGAGTAGAACTCTCTTGCTAGCATGAATCTCCCTCCCAGGACAAAGCAGAGCATTAACTCTGGAAGGAAGAGAGTTGAGGTAGAGAGGCAGGTCCCCAGGCTTGTATTATGTCCTGGTGCTGACCCAGAGTCCTGTCAACAGAGTGAGGCTGGAATGCACGCGGGAGGACAAGTGGGTGATACAGTTGTGTGATACACTCCCAGAGCACAGAGCACTGACACACTAGCTCACTCTCTCCCAGTGAATCAACCCTTCGCACTAAAAATAATAGTTGTTATTTATCTGAAATTCAAATTTAATTTGGCATCCTATATTTTTAGGTACTAATTCTATCTGCATTACTCTAATGTCTTCTGGAAAATGCCGACATTTACATTTGTGGAGCAGTGCTTTTTTTGTGCCTCAGGCTGTCAGGGAAGACAGGTTATCAAAGCCATAGCTAAAGAGCATGCTCCTTCAGGTAGGCATCCATATTGCTGTTGTATTCACCTGGAAACCTGTTCACAGCCAAAGAAATTCGGGATCCTTCTCTCCTTTGTCTTCACATTTGGTGCCCATCAAATAGGGATCATTTTTTTTTTAAAACACACTGCAACAAAAGGTGTTAACCAAAATACCTCCCATCTAGTTAGACAGCACGCCCACTCTGAGTGACCTTCTGAGTCAGTAGCCAAGGACGGTTTCTGACTTGCCAACTCCTTCAAGACAAGACTGAATAATTCTTTATTAAACAGAGTTGAAAATTGCTCAACTTCCTTCCCAATCTCACCATGTTTTATAGTGGGTTGTGGACATTCAAATATTTGTCAGCCTATATGTGACCTTGCTGTGGGTTTACACATTGGTGCCCGTGATAAGAGCTTCCCAGAGAGGCCAGCAAGAGCCAATGCCAGGTTTCTGAGTCTGATGGCTTCTCTATCTGCAGTGAAGAAAGGAACTGGGGCACTTAAATTCTTTTATGCGTATGAGTGGTTTGCCTGCATGTACATTGTGCGCCACATGCGTGCCTAGTGTGGGTCCAGGCAGGCCAAAAGATGGCACAAATCCCCTGGAACTGCACTTACAGATAGTTGTGAGCTAGCAAATAGATGCTGGGAATTAAACCTGATTCCTCTGGAGAAGCAGCCAGTGTTCTTTAAGCCCTGAGCCGGCTCTCCAGGCCAGAACTTACAGAAAGACAACACTTCATAATAGGTGAGTCAGAGTCACCAATCAATGGCTGTGGAAGCACAAACACACAGGCAAAGCAAAGCATGGCTGCACCTAGTCATTCAAATCACCTTTAGGAGCGTGAGGAGAGAACCTAGTGCCTACAAAGTTCTCCTCTCTGATAGAGAGTTTGAAAAAAAAACGGCAGAGAGTAAGCCACCATGGTCCCTGATTGTCGGCTCCCACTGTCCCTTCTGCAGTGAGAACCCTGCTTACACGGTGGGACCTGCTGGTTTCCTGTGCAAGCAGCTCTAGGGCCTTGGGGACATCCTGAAAGGCGATCTCCTGCTTCTATTGCAGGTGAACTGCTCTCAGTGTCTGGCAGGCATGTCACCATTCGGACACCTGATGCAGAAGTACATTTGCTTTGTTTGATGAGTATTCCCACGATTCAGATGGACAAAATTCTAGAACTCACTGTAGCTTGGAGGACTAAGTTGTCGTAAGGAGGATTTTGCTGAGTCTGAGGGTAGGAACCTCGGGATGTTGGCAGAGAGCACTGAGAGCCTGTGGATGCTGTGGGTAGAGCTATTCTTTAAAAGATACACTCATGCCCCAGATTGTTGCTGACGTTAGAGACGACAGTAGAGGAAAATTGTATCCTTTCAGTATGCCTGAATTTCTTCTAAAATTCCTTCACCCTCTCCCCGAGGAGAACTTACTTGTAAAAACAGTGACGTCAGAAGTCACTGGTTATATCGGCCATCAGAAGAGGTCACGCTGCTGAAGCCTCCTGAAAAATGAGTCTGCATCTGTTTCTGTGAGTTCTCAGAGACAAAACTATGGTCTTTGAGGAGGAAAGGAAGGGAGCAAACTTGGAGTAATGGCTAGAGGGGAGATAGTGTCCGCCATGGGCCAGCTGGGGTCTGAGCTCAACCCTTGCCTCAGGTCATAACTTCCGTGGGCTTTTTCCACAGTGGTACTTATTGTTGTGGCTTAGCCTTATTTTCTTAATTAATTCCCTTAATTGGAGGGAAGATGAGTATTTGGATGAAAATTAGGTTTTGGACTTCTTTCTCTTGAAAACATAAAAGATTTCTTAATTTTGAGTCCCCACTTTACATTCTAGATGATGAGAATATTTGTCCACTGAGCGGAGGCTGCTTCTGCCACTCCCTCCTCTTTCCTGCGGCTCTAGCTCAGGTGGGCCTAGAATTAACTTGCTATGTAATAACTCCTGCAATCGACTAACTATTGTGATCCTCCTGCCTCACTCAGTCTCCTGAGAGCTAAGTTTACAGCTGTGAGCTTTTTCTCTTACGTAACTTTGTCTTCTCAGTTGCAGATTTACGAAGCTAATGCTGATACCATGCTGGGTTCACCCGAGTCCTTCCTGTTCTATAGTCTTATGCCTCTTCTGCTTCTGATGCCAAGGTCCAGTTGTCAATTTTCATCACGGGCACTGGCTTCGACTGATTGTGTCACCAGCCTGGGTTCATGGGTATCTAAGCTTCCTATGCTAGCGCAGGGTGACTAGGTTTATATCTAAGTAGCCTCTTCAGTGTGTCCCAAACATCTGAGTTTGTCACTCGCTACTTTGAGGGAGCCAGCTTCTCATGCGACTCTCCAACGAGAATAGTTCCAACAGGAATGGAATGAGAGCCTGCTCATGGTGGCAGTACAGTGTGTGTTTTTATAATTCTGGATGGGAACCAGGGATGGTGGCAGAGCTCTGAAGAGGCAGGAGAGCTGCAAGCTCGGACACAGTCTAAGACACATAGCAAGGCCCTGCCTCAAACACAGTAACCTCTATAGGGACATGGTTTTCTATACTACACCTAAGGTCACTCATTAAAATAGTTGGTGATCAAACTGAAAAAAAATCTTCCGCCTATTCCTAAAGCGAAGAAAGGTCTGTGAAAAGCAATATGTGGGCTTAACATTTCTGAGGACTATGCACAATCTGGGTTAATACATTATAAATTAATAAGCAGCCAGCAGAAAGCATAGAGTATGTCCACATCAAAACGTCTTAGAAAAAGTGCCAATTTCTTTCTGACATAGACATACTCTCTG